>NC_040037.1:45113637-45264383 GCF_003713205.1 Coffea eugenioides
GCCATAAGAGGATGAGATTTTGTAAGAAAAATGGAAAAAAGAAATATGAGTGTTTGCTTTATATAAATAAGTTATAAAAAAAAACTAATAAGATGTGATGGTGCAACGGTTAATACATTGGTCTTTTATTACAAAGGTTGGGTTCGAATCTTGATAGCTGCATTTTACAAAACTTAAAAAAAAAAAAAGAGGGAAAGCTGAAAACCGAAAAACCGCCGATTCAATCCGGTTCGACGGTTTTCACGGTTCAACCGGTCTTTGACCGGTTTTCTAGCAAAGTCAACAATGTCATTGAACCGGACCGGTGCCATGGCCGGTTCGCGGTTCAACCGGTCGAACCGACCGGTCCGGTCGGTTTTCAAAACACTTGAGCAATGACTAGATTTAGAATGGTGAGGGTGGCTAGAAATTTTTTTACGACTACAACAAGTAGAGGAGCGGAGAGGACATAAATGAAGCAAGAACAGGTTTTACCCATTTTTTGTTGGGTGCAAAGTTGGTTCTAACGGGGCATGCTTCTTACGTGCAGATTTCCGTCCAAATGGAGTGTTATTCTGTCAATTGTTCCTAATTTGCCAAAATTCAGGAACTTTGAGGATGCAATGTATTCTTGGTGAAACTTTGAGGACGAAATTAGTCATCAACCCAACCTTTGAGAATGAAAAGTGCATTTTTTTCCTAAAATCAAATTCGACAGGATCATGTTGCTTTAATCTTACAAGTCCACCCATCTTGTTGTATGTGATCACCACACCCCATAACTTATCTGGTTTCAGTAAGCTGATGAAAAGAATTTTATCGTTACCGTATATCATGTGTTAGATAAGCAATATGGAGTATAAATATTTCACTACTATAAATTTAGTATCCAAAACTAAAAAATTAAATATTTAACTACTGTTTTTTTTCTATTTTAATGTAGGCCACTAGTCAATTGTTTCGTGACTAGTCAATTGCCTCTTGTTGAGAAAATTGCTCCGTGTTGAAGATTTGGAGTTGCATGAACTTGAACAACTTATGGCTGAGATGGAAGAGATAGAAAAGAAGGTATTGGATCGAGCTAATCAGATCATGAAGAGCATTTTGCTGATCCTTCGGGTGACTCTGGAAAAGATTCAAGTATCTGAAATAGAGAGAACTCATCAGAAGCATTAATTCCTGAATTTTTTTTGTTTGTTTGAGAGTTGAAAAAGCAGGGGATTTCAACTGCAATGATTTCGTTTACATATGTAGCACAGATTCTGATTAGTCATCTCTTGAAAAATTCGTAGTGTAAAATTCATCCATTCTTCTTCTTAAAGTTTCAACAGTTTGAAATTAGTTCCTTTGTTTCTCATGGAAGCTAGTCATAACACCAGTAGCATACAGTTTTTTTATGCCTGAGGGCATTAATTTGCAATCTGGCTATAAATGTAATAATAAAATGCACTAAGGAAACAGTTCAGGATGGTCTTTCCTACCTTCAACCAAGATAAAGGACTGTGCTACCACCAATTAAGGAATAGCTTTAAAAGTAAGACAAGCTGTTAAGGTCAAGGGACTTTTGTCTTATTATTGGATTTAATTCAAGGCAAATCATGTTCCTGCTACAATGCATTGCATTTTTAACAGTCTATTTTATGTTAATATTTGTATCTAAACCGCATTTTTTGGATATTTTAGTCTAGTTCACTAACTTTTTACTTATTGTATCATCAAGAAATAGTTTTGAATATGTCATAATATTGTGATGGAATTTCCCAATTTATTCATTTGGTGCCAATGATATACTAGTGTTGCCTTTGCGCCTAGAAAAGAGATTTATGGAAATTAAGAAATATGTCAGGTGTAATCACAAAAAAAATTCATAGATAATGGAATAGTAAGTTGCTAAAACTATTAAATCAAATTCAATAGGACCATGTTGCTTTATTCTTAGAAGTCTTCTCACCAAAACCCCTTCCTTGTTAGGGGATTACTATTTACCAAATGTGGGGATAGTGTAATAGTTATATTTTAATATAAAGTGTAGATGGCCCTTATATAAGAGCACCGATGTTGGCTCCCTATCCCAAATAAATATTCGCCAATTTCAAGTTTGAATTAGGGTAAATATCTTCAAGCTCAAACTCAAATATATTAGTATTTGAATTTGACTTGACTCATTGGCATCCTTACTGTGTATTTATTGGGTTCATTTTGGTCTAATTACTATGTGCTATATGTGACAGGTGTCGAGTCTGTACAATAATAAATACCTATTCGAGAAAAATACAAATTTTGCATATAGGGTGAGTAGGGTCGAATCCACAGGGATTGGAGATAATTCATTTCTTCTAGAGCTCAAAGTTTAGAGAATTTATATATAATTGAGGATAATTAAACAACTCAGATAAATTAAATAAATATAAACTAAATGACAATTTAACAAAATTAAATCAATTATGGATAATCTCTAACCAAGAAATAATTTCGAAAATGGTTCACTCAATTGATAATTGATGTAATGATAATTTCATTTATTCGCTGATAAACAAGTTATAACAATCAAACACGCGAAAACAATCAATTTCTCCTTACTGTATTAGTGATCAAGGTATGACCGTTAATCACTTCTCTAGTCAAGAAATAACCCTAGGTACGATCAAAGAGTTCAATTTTCCAATTGCCTTAAGAATTAAAGAAACCCTGTTTAAACCAAATAACACGCTACGAGAGTTATTTTAAGTTAGCTCATATGCCCCCCTGACACAAACCCAATTATGCCAGTCACCACTAATTTAAATCAATTAAATAATTATGAATTTAACTGCTCTAACTAGTTTTAGGTAATTAGATTAAATTAAATATCGGGCACCCTTGATATTCAAATAAAATAATAACCATAATAAATTAAATCAGAGAACTTACAAATACCAGTAAATAAAAGAAATAAAAATAATCAACTCGATTTCACAATTTTTGATGAATCAAATCCTTTGTTGTTTCTTGACTAGAATAAGAAGTTTAGCTCATCTTCATGGAAAACACCACGCACAAAATATTGGAGCTTATTACTGCGGCCATTCTCCCCAAAAAGATGAGATGAATTCTTGAGGAAAAGAGAAAGAAGTCCATCCTTTGTTTTCTTCCTTAAAATAAAAACAATACAAAACCCAAAACTACTACTACCACTACTCTATTCGGCTCGAGAAACAAGAAAAATAATGCAAAAGACAATACCATTCTGGTCTTGCTTCCTAATATTAGTAAACTGCTATTACTTAGCCGAATCAAAGTATAACAAATCTCATCCTATCCGAAAAGAAAGAATACGCCTCAATAGACAAAATAGCTAGCGTCCTAGTAGAAATCAAATATTATCTATCTGATGGAGCATCCGACTCTTGCAACTTCAATTCGAATTTTGGGGATCGTGTGCCAAATCCCAATCTTTCCGAACATGTAGAGTTAGACCTTGACGTGCCTACGTCGAATTACGCAGAAATCTAGTAAAAATCATGTTTTTAATCCCTTTTTTGTTTCGGATCCTTGCAACCAACACAATTACCAAATATAAGTAGAATCCGTCAATTAATGCAATATTTGGTCAAAATTAAAGGGAAAACAATCATGAATTTTATGACAAAAATGCAATCTATCAATTTCTTCCACACCTAAGTCATGCTTGTCCTCAAGCATGAGAATAACTAATAAAATACTACTAAGTCATTGAGTTCAAACAATGGTTATTACTCAAATTATCTATTGTCACGTTATAATTAAAATACATGTAAAGCATTAATGACTAATCTCTAAAAAATATCTCTCCGGTTAGCTTTTAAAACCCAAAACTTTTCCAATTTCCGATTAACTAATTTAAGAATATAAAATATTCAACCAACATTTGTCAGCAAATAGTTTGACTATTAAGCAAAATCTCAACATTAAGTTCCATGGATCAGCAGGCTAACAATTCATTCGCATTCTTCCACGTTTTTCACTACTAGCACATCTTTTTTTCTTTTCTAAAATATCCCTACAATTGAGTTTTTTTTCTCTTTTTTTTTTGAGGAATGTTTAGTCTTTAGCCATTCAAACCTTTTGACACGAAGTCTGATATCAGCCAAATAAAGGAACCCAGTTACTCAACTCTCATCACTTAAAAACCACATACTCATAGTAATCACCATTTTTTAATGCGAAAGTCGATATTTTTGGTGAAAACCCCCGATTACTAGGCAACGACAACTAGCGGAGTGCAGCCAAACATAATCCATAAATAAGTACCAAAATAAAAGTAAAAACCACACGTCTTCTTCATTTTTCAAATATGGAGAACTATGATTAATAGGTAAACCAATTTACATGAAAAATGTCAGAAAAATATTTACAATACCTAGAAAAGTTAACTAAAAATTGTAAAAGTTACAAAATCTAAAATATTTACCAAAAAGACTCTCTTAAACTTAACCATGTCATCCTTAACGCGTCAAAGTATAAAATCTTAGCAATAGAAAATTTTGAGATGTCTAACCATCGTTTATCAGGGACAATAACAAATATGCACAAAGATAGGCAAAATTTGGATAAAATTTGAAAAAAAAAATCGAACAAAAAATTTTCCAACAAAAATACCTACATTTGCATTTTTCTAATATACTTCTCCCCCCACACCTAAATCTTACATTGTTCTCAATGTAAGAAATAAAGAACAAAATATGAAGTAAAAGGGACAACAAAACTTCTCTGAAAACTGAGGGGGTAGCAATCGGCTACGAGTCTGGAGCAAAAGGAGGGTTGAATCCCACGTGATGAAAATAGGCGTCCAAGTTCTTGCATCATGTTTGATGACACAAAATTGGCAGGGATGACGATGATGGCGCTGGGAGTAGCAAGCGGCAGAGATGAGCGGTGAACAGGAGCCCTAGGTAGTCCGTCATGTAGCTGGAGAGTGGAAAGAGAGAAAGAAAAAAGAAAGAAAGGAAAGATTGAATGCAGAAAGAAAGAAAAAGCAAAAGAGAAGAAAAAAAGGAAAAGAAAGAAAAAAAAAGAGAGAAAAAGAGAATGGAAAAAGAAAAGTAAAAGGAAGGCATTTCTTCCTAGTGCATGATCAGAAGGCGCAGGCACGTCAAAAAGACTGGGAGTCTTCTAACCTTACATCGTGAAATTTCTTTCCTAGCTCGCATTCAGGAAGCATGGGCACATCATAAAGACTGAGAGTTTTCTGATCATGACTTTGGGAATTTTCTTCCTTTTGCACATGTCCAGAAGACGCAGACACGTCAATCTTAAAATTCTGCACTTGTGAAAATAATGGACCCGTAAGTCAAATGCAGATATGCCTTGTGAAGGGCTAGTCTTCCGTCCACTAAATTAACAAAATCAAAATCAAACACACAAAACACAAGAATTCTGAAACAAAAATAATGAAAATGAACTAAAAACTAATTCAGTTGCCTCCCAATAAACGCCTTTCTTTAATATTTTTTGCTAGACATAAAGTATCATTTCTTAATTCGGTTGTAATTCGAGCTTTCTTGCAATTCGTGGCATTTTTTCAAGATCTAGATCGCCATTGAATGCAACATTCTTCTTTAACTTTTTGTCTATTTTCACATTATAAGTTGCTTTCAACCCATGATGCTTGTTCGTAGCAACTTTCAATTTACCACTACAATTAAATTCAGGAAATTCTCGCGCAAAAAGATTAATAGCATGAATGGCAAATACAGAATGAGAGTTAATAGGATGTGTCATTGTATCAAAAATATAAAAATGGACAACTTTTTCATCAAATTCCATTATAAGAGTACCCTTACTAACATCAATTTTAGTTTGGGAAGTACTCAAGAAGGGTCTTCCTAAGATAATGGGTGATGGACTTGGAGCACTTCTAACATCCATGTAAAACACATAAAAATTAGCAAGAAAAATTAATCCATCTATTGGCACTAAAACATTTTCAATTACTCCATCCGGATAAACAAATGTACGATCAGCCAATTGAATTATTACCCTTGTTTCTTTCAAAAGTCCTAAATTTAGAGAATCATACATTGATTTAAGCACCACGTTAATAGAAACCCCTAAATCTAGCATGACATTTTTAATTTTAGAATGTCCAATCTTACAAGGGATAGTAAACATATCTGGATCCCCACATTTAGGTGGCAGTTTTCTTTGTAAAATCGTTGAGACCCTCTCAATTTCTTCTTGTTGACACACAAGTTCTTAAAGAATTTAGTGTATTTTGGCATTTGCTTCATCGCATCCAACAAAAGGATATTGATTGTTACCTTTCGAAACCTCTAGAATTTCTTTCTCTTTGTCTTGCTTTTCTGGCTTTTCCAACCCATTAGGAAAAGGCGGTGGATTAGATCTAACTTTAATTATAGAATCATGAATTACCTCTAAATTCACACTTCTCATTCCTTCCTTCTGAAACTCCTTTTTGATCCGATTTTTATTCTTATCTTTTGAAGTCACGAGTTCGGGTCCCTTAACTTCCTTCCCGCTTCTTAAGGTCATGGCGCTTACATTCTTCAGGTTCACTTCGGATAGAGATAGCAATTTTTCTTGAACTTGGGATTCCAGACGATTTGATTGATATTGCCATCTAACTTATTTATCTTTCATCTGATTAATTTAAGCCTTACTATTTTGCATGTCAGACTTCATTTTCTGTTGGAACCACATAGTGTTAGCAGTTAGTTCTTTCATCATGTTTTCTAATGATGGGCTTGAATTGGAAGAAGGAGCTTGTGGCTGATACTGATATTGTTGTTGGTACCCCCGTTGTCTGTTTGGCATAAAGTTCTGTTGTCTGTTTCCTCCATAGATGAGGTTCGGATGATCACTCCAACCTGGGTTATAGGTACTAGAGTGACAGGTGCCGAACCTGTGCAATAATAATTACCTACTCAAGAAAAATACAGATTTTGTATATAGCGGCGAGCAGGGTCGAATCCACAGGGACTGGGGATAATTCATTTCTTCTAGAGTCCAGAGTATGGGAGGTTCTTGGATTAAATGCTAACTAAATAAATCAAGTGCAGAAAATAATTGATTAAAATAAATAATTAAGAGAAACTCTAGCCAAGGGTACACTTCAGAAATGGTTCAAGCACTGATCATTGATGCAGAAATAATTCCAACATTTAGCAATAGATTAGTTATAGTTGTCATGCACGCGATAAACAACCAACCCTTCCTTAATTTCTCGATAGCTAAGGTACGACCGTTAGCTATTTCTCTAACCAAAAAATAACCCTAGGTACGACCGTAGGATTTAATTTCTAGATTGCATTAATAATTAGAAAGGCCCAATCCTAACCAACAAACACGCTACGAGGGTTTGTTTAAATTAGATCATATGCTCCCCTGACATAAACCCAATTACGCCAGTTGCTACTGAGGTAGAGATAACGAACAATTACGGATTCAATTACCCCTATTTAGCAAAAATAGCCTATATGAATAATTAATTATTGCGCACTAATCAATCATACACAAGGCCATAGCAATTAAAATCAAGGAACATATAAATACCAATAAATGAAGAAAATAATTAAAACAGATTCGATCTCACAGTAATTGTCGAACCAAATCGTCAGTTGTCCCCTTGACTAGAAAAGCTTAACCACGCCTCATGAGAAAATCTCCCCGTTGGGGAATATTGTCGAATACCTGGCGTGTGTCAGAGGCCAGTCCAAAGAAAGAAAACTAGAACTAAACTAAAAAAACTAAAACTAAAGCCCTAGATATCTCTTGCTTCTGTACGTTGTCCCCTTTTAAAGCAACAAAAGAAAGATGACTAAAAGCTATCTAGGTGGTCCCCACACATGTGGACAAAGCCTCCCAAGTACTTCTTGTTCCAAGTCTCTCTACGTTGCTTTCTTTTGAAGCCCAAATGACCAAATGCCTTTCACTAGCTTGTGGTCCCCCACCAATTCAAGGGCCCAAGGATTGAAGCCCTTAGAAGTCTCCATATTTTTCACAAAGTCCCTCCTTTTTGGTAGTTTTCTGCTTCATTCCTGAAATTGATTCCAAATACCAAATATGAGTAAATATCAGCAATTAACACAATATTTGTCAGGGATAGAAGGGAAAATTAATAATAAAAATACTAACAAATTATACCCTATCAATTCCCACCACACCTGAACCATGCTTGTCCTCAAGTATGAGAACAACAAACAAACACCAATATTTGATAGTGGCTATTGCTCTATCCAACAAATTGCCAAGATACCAAGACAAGCATATATCAAGCATGGGTGATCAAGATCCAAGAAACATCACTTCGGTTAGTTTCTAAACCACAAACTCCTCTAATTTCATGTTAACTAATCTAAGAAGAAGGAATGACGCATAATATTTATCAGTAAATGGTCCAACTATTAACCAAAATCTCAACATTAAATCCATAAATCGGCAAGCTGACTTTTATTATACACTAACACAAACTTCACTTTTTTTCACATTTTTTTTTTTTTTTTTTTACTTTTCTCTTTTTTTTTTTTTTTCTTTTTTTTTTTAATAGTAACAAAAGACTTAGTCGCTAGCCATTTGAGCCTTTTGACGCGAACTCCAACATTGGCCAGATGAAGGAGCCCGGTTACTCAGCTTCTATCGCCACGTGACCACGTACTCATAGCAATTACTACTTTTTGACGCGAGAATCAACACTTTTAGGTGCAGATCCCCGGTTACTCAGTAGTAACTAATAGCGGAGTATAGTCAAGTTTGAGCTAAAAATCACAAAAACTCAATATAACACAAGAACCAAAAGAAAACTTGCATCAGCTAGCCTCATTTTTAAACATGGAGAACTAAAGTTAATAACCGGACCAATTCACATGAAAATGCCAATAATCATTCCCTATACCTAGGATAGTTAACCAAAAATTATAAGAGTAAAACAATCATTGATAATCACCAAAAAAAATGTTCTTGGATTCAACCACATTAACTTGACACCCTTTTATTATTAAAACTTGGCAAAAGTAGAAATAGAGGCAATAATCCAACATCAAACCTTGGCATGCACTTACGAGCTAATCACTAAAAAGAAGAAAAAGAAAATGAACGAAAGACACTAGCACCATAATTGCTCCCCCCACACCTAAATCCTACATTGTCCTCAATGAAGGGAATAAAGCAATTAAAGCGAAAAGGGCAACGAAACTTCCCTCACGAGTGGCGAAAGGGTAGGCGGGAACGGTGCACGGAAACCGATGTGATAGAAGTACGCGGCCAAGGTCTGAGACATCTCAACTCAATTCAACCAGCAAATGCAAAACTCTGTCCACCCAAAATCTCAAAAAAATGGCTCCAGTTGGCCAGTTAATGCCTTAACTTAAAATCAGCAATTTCATCAATGACAACTTAGATATTTGACAATAATAACTCAGCCAACCAAATAGAGGTACCAAATTCAATTGAAAATATTTTCACCAGTACCACTGGGGTAAAACGTAGTCCAAAATCAATGAAATTGCTATAGCAGAGTAGAGCAGTAGTAAAGCAATAGCCCCAAGTATGTACTTAAACCACCAGGTGGGAATCCTGGCCACTGAAGTCACAGACAATGGTCTTCAGAATAGCAATATTAACCAATCACCAAGATGTCCCCAACAATTAAACGAAATGCTATCACCCCCAACAAGCTAGTTAAGCAGCACAGGCCCCCAATCCAACAAATAAAAGCATGAATGATTAACTCAAAGTCCCAACAGAAAGCTCAAGGAGTTGAGCAATTGACATCGACCGGCATAGTATTCGAAAGCAAAGAAACCGAGTAAAAATGTCACACTCAACCCCATAAGCCCTGTGGTTTCTCAAACGGGTAATCAACAACAACCCCAATAGCCGGGAACTCCACCAAACAATGTCAATTAATTTAAGCAGATAACGCAGCCACGGAGTTCTCCAATTCAGCCCAGCAAATAAATCCAAGAAATAGTGCTGTAAGCAATTGGGTAGAAGTGTTCTAGGGGTGAATACCTCCACCTAGTATGGAAGAGAGAGAGCGCAACGCCAGGGAAAGGACGTGCGGCTGGCGGCGGATGAGCTGGAGAAGAAGAGGAGAGCTCGCGCAAGGTGGTGGTGGAAAGCAGCGGCGGTCACGCGGGCAAGTGACCGGCGTGCGTTGCGCTTGGGCAGCGGGACAGAGGCTGCTGCCGCGCCTGTGGGCTTGTGGCCGCGTGAGGAGGGAGCTGCGTGGGGAGGCTGCGGCGGCGTGATTGCTAGAGTGGCGATGTAGAGCTCGGCGTATGGTGGAGCTGGTGGACTGGGCAGCGGCGGACAGAGAGAGAATGGTGCGGGCAGGGGAAAAGGCGGCGGCGCGCGGCTCTTGTGGCAGTGGTGAGAGGCGGCGCGCGGGCTAGTGACGGTTGGTGGAGCTTCGTGCGCAGAGCAGTTGGGTTGCGCGCGAGGCAGAGCTCGGGTGGAGGTGGCGGCGGGCCGCTGCTTCGGGCGACACAGAGGAACAGGGGAGAAGGAAGAAAGAAAGAAGAAGAAAGAAAGAAAGAAAAAGAAAGAAAAGAAAGAAAAGAAAAGAAGAAAAAGAAAAAGAGAGAAATTGCTGTTTTTTTTTCAGAAATGTTTCTTTTTTTTTTCTTCCAATTATGAGGCTCTTTGAGCCACGGAAATAATTTTTCGTTCTTTTTTTTTTTTTTTGGAAATTGATTTCGACTTTTTAAATAAATTTTTTCTTTTTTTTTTTTTTTTTTGAAATTTGGAAACTAAAGCTACGGTGATAAGAAATGTTTATTCTATTTTTTTTTTTTTTTTTGAATCCTTACCTTTCCCGCGAACGTGACGCGGGCGCGTCATGAGGGCAAGAGAGCTCCCAGAAGTTTCTGATGTTTCTGATCGTGAGCTTCCTGCACATCACCGCGCGGGCACGTCATGAGGGCAAGAGAGCTCCCAGAAGTTTCTGATCGTGAGCTTCCTGCACATCATCACGCGGGCGCGTCATGACTGAAGGGCACCTATAAATCAGCAAAAACGAAAATTGAAACCCAAAATCAGTCAAATTCAAGGAGAATACATCTAAACTACCACACGAAAATGAACAAACAATTAAAAGGAACAATTGGGTTGCCTCCCAAGGAGCGCCTTTCTTTAATGTCTTTGGCTAGACATTATCATGTTTTGCTCATGGAGGATAAAATCTTGTGGCTCGTCTTACTGCTTCATCCTCTATATAGTCCTGATAACCCTCGTAAATAGAATAATCCTTGAGCATACGAGCTACGGGCTTCCATGGACTAGTGAATGGCGCCAAACGAGTCGATGATAATTTACATTCTCCATTCACTCCTCCCTCACTTGCATTCATTGGTTCAAGGTATTTTGCCATCTCCACTCTTAACTTATTCCTGTCATGAAATTTTAAATTTTCTGGTATAATAAAATCAATTTCAGTAACAGGAGTTGAAGAATAGGAGTCAGGAAAATATTGATTAAGGAGTGGAGAAGATGTCACCGCATTTGGAGATTGTTCACTGGATTCGTTCACTTGAATGGGTTGCGGTTGGGGTTCCATTTCTTCCTTTTTGGCTTCTTTTTCAACTGCATCTGTAGATTTCTCATTTCGACACTCTTGCATCTCCTCATCACCAGTCAAGCAAATTGCACTCTCATTTTCTTCTAGATCAACAACGGTTTTCGAGGGCAATTCTTCCATTTGAGAAGCCACTCGATTTATTCCGGATGTCAATAGACATAGTTGATCTGCCAGGTCGCGAAGGCTCGCTTGTGTCTCATGATGAGATCGATTTAGGCTCGCTTGTGTCTCCTGATGAGATCGATTTAGGCTCGCTTGTGTCTCATGATGAGATCGATTTAGGCTCGCTTGTGTCTCCTGATGAGATCGATTTAGGCTCGCTTGTGTCTCCTGATGAAATCGATTTGTATTAGCAATTAGTAATTCCATCATTTCTTCAAGAGACATACCTGACACGGAGGATGATTGTTGAGACTCTTGTTGTTGAAAATCCATTGGCCCGGTCGCATAATCAAAATTGAAATTATCCCACCATCCTTGATCATACCCGTTTGAATAAGGGTCATACTGCGTTTGATATTGGGGTGAAAAATCTCCAAAAGTATCAATTGGAGCGCTTAGATTATCTTGAAATGCAGGGCATGTGTCAGTTGAATAACCTGAATCAAAATAAGTTCCACAATTTGCAACAGCCCATTGATCATTAGGGAAAACATGAGTCTCATAACCCCATTCAGGAACAAAGTCCAGTCTATCATCAAAATATGGAATGTTAGCAGCCATAAACTATATAAAAAAATAAGAGAAAAATAAATTAAAAATGAAAACAAGGTGAATTCAAAAAGAAACAAATTAATCAGGCACCAGTCCCCGGCAACGGCGCCAAAAATTGACAGGTGCCGAACCTGTGCAATAATAATTACCTACTCAAGAAAAATACAGATTTTGTATATAGCGGCGAGCAGGGTCGAATCCACAGGGACTGGGGATAATTCATTTCTTCTAGAGTCCAGAGTATGGGAGGTTCTTGGATTAAATGCTAACTAAATAAATCAAGTGCAGAAAATAATTGATTAAAAGAAATAATTAAGAGAAACTCTAGCCAAGGGTACACTTCAGAAATGGTTCAAGCACTGATCATTGATGCAGAAATAATTCCAACATTTAGCAATAGATTAGTTATAGTTGTCATGCACGCGATAAACAACCAACCCTTCCTTAATTTCTCGATAGCTAAGGTACGACCGTTAGCTATTTCTCTAACCAAAAAATAACCCTAGGTACGACCGTAGGATTTAATTTCTAGATTGCATTAATAATTAGAAAGGCCCAATCCTAACCAACAAACACGCTACGAGGGTTTGTTTAAATTAGATCATATGCTCCCCTGACATAAACCCAATTACGCCAGTTGCTACTGAGGTAGAGATAACGAACAATTACGGATTCAATTACCCCTATTTAGCAAAAATAGCCTATATGAATAATTAATTATTGCGCACTAATCAATCATACACAAGGCCATAGCAATTAAAATCAAGGAACATATAAATACCAATAAATGAAGAAAATAATTAAAACAGATTCGATCTCACAGTAATTGTCGAACCAAATCGTCAGTTGTCCCCTTGACTAGAAAAGCTTAACCACGCCTCATGAGAAAATCTCCCCGTTGGGGAATATTGTCGAATACCTGGCGTGTGTCAGAGGCCAGTCCAAAGAAAGAAAACTAGAACTAAACTAAAAAACTAAAACTAAAGCCCTAGATATCTCTTGCTTCTGTACGTTGTCCCCTTTTAAAGCAACAAAAGAAAGATGACTAAAAGCTATCTAGGTGGTCCCCACACATGTGGACAAAGCCTCCCAAGTACTTCTTGTTCCAAGTCTCTCTACGTTGCTTTCTTTTGAAGCCCAAATGACCAAATGCCTTTCACTAGCTTGTGGTCCCCCACCAATTCAAGGGCCCAAGGATTGAAGCCCTTAGAAGTCTCCATATTTTTCACAAAGTCCCTCCTTTTTGGTAGTTTTCTGCTTCATTCCTGAAATTGATTCCAAATACCAAATATGAGTAAATATCAGCAATTAACACAATATTTGTCAGGGATAGAAGGGAAAATTAATAATAAAAATACTAACAAATTATACCCTATCATAGAGTATGGCTGATACTCCTCTCTTGGCACGGGCACGTGACTAGTCATATTTACATGTTCAACTCCTTCATCTCGTAATATTGGACACCTATTTGTGGGATGACTCGTGTCCTTACAAATACCACATGCTTTGGCCTGTTGCAAATTTCCTACAGCCAACTGTCGAATAACCGAAGTTAATTTAGATAATTGTTGTTGAATTGATGAGCCATTTACCTCATTTACTCGGCAAGTATGGACATCCTTTCTTGTGCCAAATTGTTGAGAATTTTCTGCCATCCTTTCTATTAATTCCCAAGCTTCTTGAGGAGTATTATTCACCAAGGCGCCTCCACTGGCAGCATCTAAAAAGCTTCTGTCTCTAAAGAGTAAACCCTCGTAGAAATACTGAATCAGCAATTGTTCACTTATCTGGTGCTGAAGGCATCTAGTACATAGCTTCTTGAATCTTTTCCAGTAGTCATAAAGAGACTCCTCAGGATGCTGTGTAATGCCACGTATCTCTTTCCTCAGACTGGCAGCTCTGGATGTAGGAAAATATTTTTCTAAAAACTTCTTCTTTAGCTGTGCCTAGGTTGTGATACAACCTGCTGGCAGATAGTACAACCAATCTTTTGTCGAATCTTTAAGAGAAAAAGGAAATGCTCTCATTTTTGTCTGTTCTTCAATAATCCTAGGGGGTTTCATATTTGTGCACACAACATCAAATTCTCGCAAATGCTTATGGGGTTCCTCACCTGGAAGACCATGAAAAGGCGGTAAAAGGTGAATTAGACTAGATTTTAATTCAAAAGGGGTATTATCAGCTAAAGCAGGAAAAGTAATGCAAAGTGGTTGTTGGTGTAAATTTGGGGTAGCCAACTCCCTCAAAGTTCGAGCATTAACCATGATGACGTATTCTTGATCAAAATCACTCAAGATGGCACTAAAAGATTCTGCCAATTCGAGTTCTAAATGGAACCTCGGAGATGCAGCAATTGATTGCTCCTCTTTGTGTTTTCTAGTCTCCTTTCTTACTCTACATGGAATCTTCTCTATTTTAGGATCAAAAATTAATTCACCTGTACAAAAAAAAAATGGGGCATAAAATAGAAAAGTACCAGAAAATTAAAAATAAACTGAATTTAAAAAGAAACAAATTAACTAACGCCAGTCCTTGACAACGGCGCCAAAAATTGATAGGTGTCGAGCCTGTACAATAATGAATACCTATGAGAAAAATATAAATTTTGTATATAGGGTGAGAAAGATCAAATCCACAGGAACTGGGGATAATTCATTTACTCTAAAGCTCAAAGTTTGGGAAATTTTTCTATAATTGAGGATAATTAAACAATTCAAATAAATTAAATAAAATTAAAACTAAATGACAATTTAACAAAATTAAATCAATTATGAATAATCTCTAACCAAAAAATAATTTCGAAGATGATTCACTCAATTGATCGTCGATGCAATGATAATTTCATTTATTCGCTGATAAATAAGTTATAATGGTCAAACATGCAATGATAACCAACTTTTCCTTACTATATCAGTGATCAAGGTACGACTATTAATCACTTCCCTAATCAAGAAATAACCCTAGGTACAATCATGGAGTTCAATTTCCCAATTGTCTTAAGAATTAAAGAAACCCTGTTTTAGCCAAATAACATGCTACGAGGGTTATTTTAAGTTAGTTCATATATCTCTTTGACATGAATCAAATCATACCTTTCTGTCCTTGCTTCCTAATATTAATAAACTACTATTACTTAGCCGAATCAAAGTATAACAAATCTCATCTTATCCGAAAAGAAAGAATACATCTCAACAAACAAAGTAGCTAGTGTCCTAGTTGAAATCAAATACTATCTATCTGATGGAGCATCCGACTCTTGCAACTTCAATTCGAATTTTAGAGATCATGTACCAAATCCCGATCTTCCCGGACATATAGAGTTAGACCTTGACATGCCTATGTCGAATTGCATAGAAATTTGGTAAAAATTATGTTTTTAATCCCTTTTTTTGCTTTCGATCCCTACAACCAACACAATTACCAAATAAAAGTAGTATCTGTCAATTAATGGAATATTTGGTTGAAATTAAAGAGAAAACAATTGTGAATTTTATGACAAAAATGTAACCTATCAATATGTGAAGTCAAAATCCAATCACCTTTTAATCCTGCTTTTTAGATAATGTGTTGTATACATACTACTTCATTACAATAATTTCGTTGAAGGACATAATTTGGTAGATTATGGATTTTGACTTTCTTTTTTATTAAAAATTTATAATTTAAATACAAACAGAAAGAACATAAATTAAATAATTATTCAAAATTAGAATCTATAATCAGTATAAGTAATCGAGTAAGAGTGACATTTCATAATTTGTACGACGCATTTTTTTAGTTATCTAAGATAAGAAATGCATGAATTTGTGTTAACGACCTACACAAAAAAATGTATTTGTGTGATTTAAGATACAAAGAGATAATTTCCAACTCAGCAAATAGATTTTTAAGTAGCTAAGTATCAGCTCAACATCTCAAGTATATTGACAAATTTATATGTTGCTAGCCATAGAAAAACTGAGTACAAAATATTCGTACCCAAGAGCTTTTAGTGTTGATCACATGAATCACATTTTAGTGCAGTTAAAAAACAAGCTCCAAAAATACGTCGGAAATTAGGGGGTTTGGGATATGCCAACGTGATATTAGTGTTTTTTTTTTTTTAACTTACCATACATGCCTGAAAACTTAAATAGTACTGTAATAGAGCGGTATCTTTGTAATATAAGGGCAACCCCTAAATTAAATTGATTTATCCTTGCAATGGTAGTAGGTTGTGTATTTCAATAGCATATGTTTCCTCCCAAAAAAAATTACTAAAGCAACGACTTTTATCAATACCTGTTCCCTATAAATAGAGGCTCTTTGCGATTTAGTAAAAATTGAAGGAAATAATTGTAATCATACGAAACCTCAAGGGGTGTCCGTGCAATTTATTGTTTTAACGGTTGGTTACCCACTCCTGCTTCAAATATGTATCCAAATCCGCAATTATTAAGCATTACTAAGGGTCTGTTTGATAACATAAAAAAGTGCTGAATCTGAATTATTTCAGACATTCAGATGTTTTGCGTGTTTGATAAATGAAAATCTACTTGCTGAACTTGTTAAGCAGTGCTGAACCTGTGTGTATTTTTTTCAGCACAAGAATCTTAACTGAATGCTTAATTCTGATAAGAATCAATAGAATTACTTCAACTACCTTATCTTATCTACCAAATTTACCCTTGTTTGTTAATTATGTTCAAAATTTTTATCTAATTAAACAACCTAATATTCTCTATCTAACGATTTTTAGTTTCTTTTTTCTCCCTTTTTAATGACTTTCACATCTTTTTCATACTCCTCATATAATATATTTCATCTTTTATATTAATTTGATTTAAAAATAAATATTGTCATTTTCATACTTAACAAATTTAAACTAATTAAATCATAGATTCTATTTCTTTTTTGAATGAAAGGATATAAGGGCAAAATTGTCAAATTAAACTTATTAAGCATTCAACTATAAATATTTATCAAACAGTATAAATATGTTCAGCATTAAAATTCAGACATTCATATATTTTTTCAGTGCTTAAAATTCAGCAAATTAATTGTTTCAGTATTCAGATTTCAGAATTCAGACTTCAGAATTCAGATTCAGTTTTATCAAACGGACCCTAATTCCTACTGCTATGAGGAAAAAGATTTCCCCACGCTAAGCTAACCAGGCTGATGGATGGTTTTAAGGATCATTAAATCATCGATTGAAGTTTGGCTATTCTAAGTTCAACAAAAACGTCTTGAAGTTTGGCTATTGTAGCAGCTAATTGTGTGCATTCCATGGAGAAAAAGGCGAAGAAGGCCCGTAGTGCACCACCGCAGTCGCGCCAGAAGGTGAAAGCTTCTCTCCTCTCGTCTCCCTTTTCTTTTGAGATTGTTTATTCTTGAGTTTATCTTATTTGCCACACTGCTGCGTCTTGGGCTTATCTTATCTATCAGCTTCTTTAATTTTTAGGGGTTTTCATTGAAAAACAATCATAAAAAGATGAATTGTTCATTCTCCTTTGTTGCCTTTTAAATTATCAAGTACTTTGGAATATGAAATCACGTCTTCTTTCGCTAGCTATATATCCAATATTGGATATTGGCAGCGTGGGCATATTACTTTGCATATTAATCTGCACCTGCGTTTTTGTAGATAAATATCTGATCAAAACTTGTATTTCTTGCTATGTTGATTGTGTCTTAGAGATTAAGCTTTACTTTCTTTTTTTAACCATACAACTTGTTCAAACCTGTCTTTTGAATGTGGAAATATTGCTTTTGCAGGATTGGATTGATCAGTTGCCGGAAGAAATTCTGGGAAACATATTGTCACGCATGGCGATGAAAGAGGCAGCAAGGACAAGTATCCTTTCTCGTAGGTGGAGGAACCTCTGGAAAGTTTATGGTAGCCATTTGGATTTTGATGCATCGGAAACAATGCGGCTTATGTTCGATGGGGTTAAAGAACGCCACATCGAAGCACCAAAATATCGAGATTGGGTTAATCAAGTCTTAGATTCCCATGAAGGTTCATCATTAGAACGACTGAGAATTGCTTTTGACTTGGGCGGGTCATATATTTATGCAACTGCTGTTGATAAATGGATCGACTTTGCCATCGTGAAAAGAGTCCAAAGGCTTGAAGTGGATCTGACTGCAGCTGCCGGATGTTATACGTGTTCTGATAGTGTCTATACTTTCCCGTCCTGGTTGCTGGATTTACCTTCTGATTTTCCGAGTTTTGACAGACTAACAGTCCTGTGCTTGAAGTCTGTTTCGATAACTGAAGAAGATCTGGCATACTTCTTATCAACATGTCCTTTCCTCGAGCAACTAACGGTGGAAAATTCTTCCTCTCTGCAAAACTTCAGAGTTTCGGGTCAGTCACTCAAGTTGAAGCACTTGGAGATTGGATATTGCCAGAAGTTGCAGAATGTTGAGGTTTCAGCTGCAAGTCTTGTATCTTTCAAATACGCCGGGCCAAGGATAAACATATGCCTAATAAAAGTTCCAGAACTCGCTTTAGTTTCCTTTAGTAATCAATACTGTGAGAAGTTCATCATCAATTCTCCAAGTTCTTTGTATCTCTCTCGGCTGGAGAAACTGGAATTGGATCTGAGGTTCACGGTAATATCGTTTAACAGTTTCTGCATTTTTATTTCTTTGCTACTTGTTTGTCTTTGTTTCCTAAATTGTTCGCTGGTGCTGGTTTGCTTTTAACCATTAACTTCTGCTTTTAACATCTCGAGTGTAGGGTTCAGCAAGATGCGTAGGTTTTCCATCTAATTTTCCGGAATTCAGCAACCTTAAGCACATGGAATTGAAATTTGTAGCAGTTGCCGATGAAAGTGCTCTCTTCTTCAGCTCCATCATAGGTGCATCTCCTGGACTAATTATGTTGACATTGAAGTATGACATTGATTGGGCAACAAGACACCAAACCTTATCAAATCCAGAAGTATTTAGAAACCAAGGAATGTTAGACGTGTGTGAGAAGGAGTGGGAAGAGCAAGCAAGGAGATACAGTCACAAGTGTCTCAACGTGATCGAATTTGTTGGTTGGGCTGGGATCAAGACCGATGTTCAACTTGCCAATTATTTGCTCGAGACTGCCATCTCACTAGAGAAGATCATAGTTGATTGCCGAATTCCTCGTTATACTCGAACATCATGGAATGAAGAGCTCTGTCCAATGCCAGGGAACAGGGAAGCTGCTTTACTAAGTGCGAAGGAGCTTCAGAGGAAACTACCTCCCAGAGCCCAGTTGATTATAGTGTAGCGTTTGAAAATCCAATTCAACAGAACTATTCTGTTGTTATTGAGACTGTCATGTTTGGAGTGCTTGTTTATGTGTAGTTTCTTTATGTAAAATCAATTTCGTTCAGTTTCAACAAATCCCCCTTTTATTCAGTTCTCCATCTCATTCGCTCTCTTTCTCCCTTTTTCTTTCAATAACATTGCTGAATTACATTGATAATTCCTCAAGATTCATCTGTTTTCGTCAGAGTTCGGACATAGCTCAAATGTTAAAGCACTAATCATGCATGATATGATGATCATCAAGAAGTACAATATATGCTTGGTGGTAAAAAGAGGAACGGGTGTGATCAGAATCAGATGGATTTGCCATTGTCTTTATCACTGCCTGTGAGGCATGATAAAGAAGAAGAAGAAAATGAGAGTTCCGGCATGATGATCAAGAAGAAGTCCGAAATATCTGCAAAGGTTCCAGCATGTGATTTGTTTGCGGGACGAAGCCAAAAGAATTAAGCCAATCAAGAAGAACTAGATTTTAAGGAAAGTGGGGAAAAAGCAGGGGCTTTTAACTGCAGATTCAAAGATGATGCCAAGCTTGTTGAGAAATGTGCCCCGTGTTGAAGATTTGGAGTTCCATGAACTTGAACAACTTATGGCTCCTATGGACGAGAAGGAAAAGAAGGTATTGGATCGAGGTAATCAGATCAGGAAGAGCAGTGCTAATCCTTCTGGTGACTTCTTGGTTGTAGTTGGTTTCTTTCTGTAAGCTTCATCAGTTTTCTAGATGACTTCAAACATGGGATTTGACTATCATGACCAATTGCCATACAAGCATTTCAACCTGTAGCAAGGTTTCTTTTTATATTAGTATTAGTTGTGAATTTATGTAAGCATGAAGAGTTCAAAAGAAAAATAATTTTCTTATATATTTGTGAATACTGATATTTTGTATCTAAGTTTTCAAGTAGTGTATTAATCTTTGAATAGATTATTAACTTTATATATAATTAAAAGCCGAAAACTATGCGTCTTTATTCAACTAAATATCAAAGATGCCAAATCATATTTTCTTCATGAAGGGAAGTTTCTAGCAACTTTAATGAAGTAACAATTAAAATAACACCAAATAAAATGATATATATGGATAAAATAAATTAAGTCAATTTATAAAAAAAATAATAACAATAAAGTTTGTTAGAAGACAGAGGAAAATGTAACAAAATATAATTAAAATTTATTTAAAATGATTAAGTTGTTAAAAGAGAGAAATTATGAAAAAAAAATTGGTTAGTGAAGAGTTGAATATGAACATGGGTAAAACCCAAATATCCATACGACTCATTAATTCGTTTTAATTAGGCATGCTAAATAGGAGAGAGAAAAATGAGTAATTAAGTTTACGAGATTTATGACTATTTCACTTGTCTCCCCCAAAACTTTTGAAATGCTAATATACCTCCCTTGATAGAAAGAATATTAGGACCTATTGCTGATAGAAGGTGTTGCGGATTGACTACAGTACCATTTCTCTTTGGTGTTACTAAAGACACAATTTGACATAAAACATTTTTACGACAAATAAAAGGAAAAAATGTTATGGTATACAACCAGATTACATCAATGGTGACAGATTATTTGCAGCAGCAGTGAACTAGTTCTTAACAAGAAATTGAATGGAACAGGAATTTGAAGGAAAATAATGAATTCAGCTTCTCATTAATAACTTGGGAAATCAATTACAGAAACAGAAACAATGGATTCAGAGTGAAGGGGAAAGAATGAATGAAAAAATGTGTGAGAGAGAGGAGGGAGATTGGCAGAGCCAAGTCTCCTTTTACAACCAATTGGAAAAAATGACAAAACTTAGCTATCACTAGGATCCTTTGATGGCCATTTCCGGACTAACTAACTTCTAAATAGGCCAATATGGTAAGGACACGTGGGATTCTAGAATAATCAGCTCCATTTGCTCATAACAGAAGCGCAATTCAGTTGTGCTAGGAAAAGGTGTGGTTTTAAAGTCGCGCCTTCTCCTTTCTTCAAGCTGATCGACCACGCCTTCTTTGTAAACTGGAACACGCCTTCTTCTTTCTTCAAGCTGGACTGGGAAGATCTCCCTGCAAATTCCTCTACACTCCATGACAAAGCCTCCCCATTTTAAAAAAATCTTGTCCTCAAGATTGAAACTGAGGGAACTGCTCCCCAATTTCTTCTGCAAATTCCCATGTTGCCTCTGCTGGATCTGTTCCCCACCAATGAATCAGCCATTGCACTGCAGCTGCATTCCTTTTCTTGACTATTCTTCTGTCTAACACTGCAACTGGTTCGACCCTCAAGTGCCCCTTTCCATCAACCTCTGGTAGCTGCAAGACAGGTGTAATTTGGTTCCCAACCTTTTTCTTCAGTAGAGAGACATGGAAAACAGGGTGTATCTTTGAACCTGTTGGCAACTTCAACCTGTATGCAACCTCCCCAACCTTCTCTACCACCTCATAGGGTCCATAGTATCGTGTTGACAACTTGGTGTTGCCTCTCATAGCCACTGAACCTTGCCTGTAAGGCTGTAGTCTCAAGTACACCCAATCTCCAACTTCAAAATTCCTTTCACTTTTCCTCTTATCAGCATATCTTTTCATCCTCTCTTGAGCCTGCTTCAGGTTCTGTTTCAGAGTAATGTCAACCTTATGCCTCTCCCTCAAGTAGTCCCCAACTACAGCCACCTTAGCCTGAGTGTATGGTCCCAGAGCCAGTTGGGGCGTGCCTGCCTGTATAGGGCTTCAAAGGGAGTCATTTGGATGGCTGTGTGGTAGCTGGTGTTATACCACCATTCTGCCATAGTCAACCAATGATTCCACTTCTTTGGTTCAAAATGTGAATAGCATCTGAGGTACATCTCCAGTACCTGATTTACTCTTTCAGTTTGGCCATCAGATTGTGGATAGTAAGCTGTACTGAGGTCCAGCTTAGCTCCCAACAATGTAAACAATTCACTCCAAAATTGACTAGTAAAGATCCTATCCCTGTCTGATAGCATTCTTTGGGGTACTCCATGTAACTTGACTACTCCATCCAGGAATATTCTGGCAATCTTTGGGGCATCAAAAGGATGTGAGATGCTCAGAAAATGGGCATATTTGGTATACCTGTCCACCACTGCCATAATGGTATCCCTCCCCTCAGAGTTAGGCAATCCCTCAATGAAATCCATAGTAACATGGCTTCAAGGGTGCTGTGGAACTGGTAGGGGCTGCAGTAGCCCTGGATAGGACACATGTTCATCCTTGCATTTCCTACAGACATCACATTCCAAAATTACTGTCTTAATGTCTTTGTACACGCCTGGCTAGTAGAACAATTGCTTGGCTCTCATGAAGCTTGCTTGTATGCCAGAATGTCCTTTCGATTGGGAGTCATGTAGGGTGCTGATCAGCCTCTTCCTTATCTCTCCTCTAGATCCCACAACCACTTTCCCTTTGAACTTCAGTGCACCATTTTGGTAACTGAGGTTGGGAATTTGGTCTAGTTTCAATAACACCTCTTTGATGCTGTTCTGCGCCCAGTCATCCCCTTGGTAGCTGCTAATTACTTCTTTGATCCATTCTGGTACTATGGTAGTTATTACAGTGCACTCCAAGCCTTGATCACCTCTCCTGGACAAGGCATCTGCTACCACATTCTCCTTGCCTTTCCTGTAGTGGATCTTATAACTCAGTTCCATGAGCTTAGTTAACCATTTCTGCTGCAGGGGAGTGGTGATCCTTTGTTCTAATAAGTACTTCAAGCTCTGATGATCAATGTTAATGATGAAGTGCTGACCCTCCAGGTAGTGCCTCCCTTGGAGACTGCTGTCACTAGAGCCAATAATTCTTTCTCATTGATAGATAATCCCATATTCTTTGGCCCCAAACCTTGACTGATATAGGCTAATGGTCTCCTGTTCTGCATCAATACTGCCCATATTCCATTGTAACAGGCATCAGTCTCAATTACAAAGGGTTGGTTGAAGTCAGGTAGGGCCAGTACAGGTGTTGTTGAAGTCAGGTAGGGCCAGTACAGGTGTGTCACACATGGCTCCTTTGAGCTACTGAAATGTTTCTTCAGCTTCTGTCCCCCATTAGAAGCTGTCCTTCTTCAGCAGTGCAGTCAATGGCCTAGCTATACTGCTATATCCCTTAACAAATCTTCGATAGTACCCAGTCAAGCCTAGGAATCCCCTCAGCTGTTTTACATTTTCTGGTTTAGGCCACTTCATCATACCTTCAATCTTCCTAGGGTCAGCTTTCACCCCTTCAGCTGAGATGATGTGCCCTAGGTATTCCACTTGTGTCTGAGCAAAGGCACATTTGCTCCTTTTGGCATACAGTTGTTGTTCTCTGAGGATGTTCAGAACCTCTGCAACATGCTTAAAATGCTCCTGTAAACTTGAGTTGTATACCAGGACATCATCAAAAAACACCAGTACAAACTTCCTCAGCTGCTTTTGGAACACCTGGTTCATCAAGCCTTGGAAAGTAGCAGGGGCATTGGTCAACCCAAATGGCATCACCTTGAACTCATAGAGCCCCTGATGAGTTCTAAATGCAGTCTTGGGAATATCTTCAGCCTTGACTCTGATCTGGAAGTACTCTGCCCTTAAGTCTATCTTGGTGAAGAACTTGGAACCATTCAACACATCTAAAAGTTCATCAATAAGGGGTATTAGGTATTTGTTCTTGATTGTCAGCTCATTCAACTGTCTATAGTCAACACAGAATCTCCAGGTGCCATCCTTCTTTTTTACCAGCAGGACAGGAGATGCAAAGGGGCTGTTGCTGAGCTGAATGATACCATTTCCCAACATTTCCTGCACCAGCCTCTCAATTTCAGTCTTCTGAACATAGGGACATCTATATGGCTTGATCTGGAAAGGCTTGGATCCCTCTTTAAGGATAATGGAATGATCATGACTCCTCTCAGGGGGCAGTCCTTAAGGTTTCTTGAATACCTCATCAAAATCCTGCAATACTCCTTCTATCTCTGGGGATATATTATCACTATCATGCACCTCTTCATTTACTGCACTCAGTTGTGCCAAAATTCCATAGGCCTATTTCCTAGCCCACTTGTGCAATCTACTTCCTTTTATCAACCTTAGTTGCACCTGATCACTCTCTCTCTTCAATTCTACCTGCTGTTTTTCCTCTTGAACTTCATACTCAGGCCCTTGAAGTCAAACTCCATGGGACTGAATTTGGCAAGCCAGTCTACTCCTAGCACCATATCACATCCCTCCAACTTCAGTGTGTTAAACTGGTGCTAGAACTCATAGCCTTGCATCTTCCATACTGCCGGCTTAGTTAGACTTCTAGACTGTACCTTCTCCCCATTAGCTACATTAACAACTAGGGAGGTCCACTACTGTCCAATTTCAGGTTTCTAGCTAACTGCTCATCTAGGAAGCAGTGAGTACTGCCACTATCAATTAGTGCAGTGACAGCTCTCCCCTTTATTATCCTCTTCAGTCTGATAGTTTTGTGCTCACTTCCTCCTGCTAGAGCATGGACAGAAACTTCTATGTGCTCATCCCCCAACTTGCCCTCAATGCAGTCATAGAAAACATCAGGTTCAGCTTCCTTCTCACTTTCATTAGCTACAGGGTCCTCATTTTCATCATTTACTAGCAAGAGGTGGATATGTGATTGTTTACATACGTGGCCAAGAGTGTATGGTTCAGCACATTTATAACATAGTCTCTTCTCTCTTCTGATATTAAACTCACTAGGGGTGACCCTTTTGAGCTGGTTTGTGTTGTAGTTTGGATTTTTGTAGCTGTTTGTGGGAGATTTATCTGAGGTTCTAGAAGTGGAGGGGTTCCATTTGTTATGGTTCTGTGGGTGGAAAAGGGATTTGTGTGACTGGAGGGTGTTAGGTAGGGGCTTGTGAATTTTCTGTATGACTTTTAGGTTTTTTTTCCTGTAGCTTGGCTGCTTCTATTGCATTAGCCAAAGTTAGGGGCTTGGCCATTTTAACCATATTGACTATTTCCTCCTTTAAGCCACTCAAGAAACATGCCTTGTAATATGAATCAGCCAAATGAGGGAGGGAAGGCATTACCAGTGTTTTGAGCAGCTCAAACTTCTCCAGGTAGTCTGCTACAGATCCTCCCTGCCTCAGTTTGTTGAATTCTTCAATAGTTTCCTCTGGAGTGCCCTCTCCAAATCTCTCACACAGAGCAGTGGCCAATTCAGTCCATGGAATGGTTCCCCTGCCACTGAACACCCCATGGAACCAGGTGTCTACTTTGTCTCTCAGGTACAGCTCAGCAATCTCAGATTTCATGTTCTCCTCCACTCTATTGATCTTGAAGAACTTGTTAGCTTTACGGATCCATTCCCTTGGATTATCTCCTGTGAAGTTAGGCAACTCCATCTTAGGTATTCTGGTATAGGATCTGCTCTCCTTCCAATCTGATCTGCCATGGCCTTCCCCTTGTGTTTCTCCCTTCCTGCCTCCTTCCTTGGGTCCTCCTATGGAGCTGCTACTTTCCGCCTCTTTGTCCTTGTCATTGAACTTTGCCATCATCTGTGCCATCATAGACATCATACTTTCATACTTTTGGTCTAGATTTTTAAGGGTTCTCTCTGTGCACTCTTGTCTGTGCTCCAGATATTTGACCATATTGCCTAGCTCAGATAGATCCTTCCTTAACACCTCATCGTGTGATTTTGTCATCCCAATGGCTCGTAGCTAAGCTCTGATACCACTATTATGGTATAGAACCAGATTACAGCAATGGTGATAGATTATTTGCAGCAGCAGTGAACTAGTTCTTAACAAGAAATTGAATGGAATAGGAAATTGAAGGAAAATAATGAATTCAACTTCTCACTAAAAACTTGGGAAATCAATTACAGAAACAGAAACAACGGATTCAGAGTGAAGGGGAAAGAATGAAGGGAAAAATGTGCGAGGGAGAGGAGGGAGATTGGCAGAGCCAAGTCTCATTTTACAACCAATTGGAAAAAATGACAAAACTTAGCTATTACTAGGAGCCTTTGAGCCTTTATGGCCATTTCCGGACTAACTAACTTCTAAACAGGCGAATAAGGTAAGGACACGTGGGATTCTAGAATAATCAGCTCCACTTGCTCATAACAGAAGCACAATTCAGTTGTGCTAGGAAAAGGCGTGGTTTTAACGTTGCGCCTTCTCCTTTCTTCAAGCTGATCAATCGCGCCTTCTTTGTAAACTGGAACATGCCTTCTTTTTTCTTCAAGCTGGACTGGGAAGATCTCCTTGCAATTTCTCTACACTCCATGACAAAAAACAGAATTAACCTGAATCAAAAAACTTATTCGACTGTCTTTAGAAAATTGGGTGTACAAAGGCACGTTATTCTGACAAGACATACAAGACATCAAATTGGTTATATCTTATATCTACTCGTGAGTCATGGCACATTTTAGGTTAATGAATTCATGATCAATAATTGGTAGGCAAGTGACAAGATGGTTGTGATTTTAATCTCATATGTTCTATTTTAACAAGTGATAAAGAATGAATAAGGAGGGGTTAAATCCGCATCCCACCATCTTAAATCTGCACAAGATACAACTTTTAATACTAATAGCATAAGTAATCAATTTACATGGCACAGGTGATTAATACATTAAAGGTGTAGATTTAGACGGTAGATATGTGAATTTAATTCCTAACAACATGGTACATGGTACATGTGTAGGTTATAAATAATTTACATGGTACATGTTCTGATCATGCTTAGATGATATTGTTTAGGTTATAATCAGTTGTAGGTGGACAAGTAACATAAAACCTACACTTTTTTTAATACTTTTTATTATTGATCATGGAAATAATATGTTTATGATGTGGACAAATAGCCATTGAGTGATATAAAGGGAATTAGTTGCAACATAAACTACTAAATACAATAGTACATGGCTTAGATGTTGGACTTTTATTCTGTTCAGTTAGCATGAAAATTAGCCGTAACAAGAAGTAGCCATTGGTGCTTCTAATCATCTTAAGGTTGCTACTGTAAATGCTACATTATGCATAAAATTTCACCTATGCCCTATTTATTTATTTATTTAATTTTGTATTTCAACTTTTAATTGACATAATATTTTCTTTAGAAAAATTGTTGGAGGAAATAAAAAGAGCATTCTTGGTACAAAATTCAATTCTCTATCCCAAAAACAGTTTTTTATTTCACATTTTGCAAAATTAGACTGATATATTACAAAATTATTCCAAATAAGAGGGGCAAATGAGATTTTCAAAAGTTCACAGAAACCTGTGAAATTGTAACAAAACCTCACAGGAGGTTTCTAAAATTATCCCACAAACACATGTATTGACTCCATAAGAAGTACAGCTAACTAGTAGAGTAGTATTTAAGTAAAGATTGTGTTTTCCTCATCAGGCAGCTCTTTTCCCTAGAATTCGTTCCCATACCATGAAGACAAGTTCAAAAGCTTCACAATCGCAAACTTGTTTCAGTCATATAACCATTAGGATTAGAAGATAATTAACCATAACTTCTGTCCCGTTTAATTTATGGTGTTATGAAATAGCTTTAGTATGGGGCCAATTATATCTCTTCCTGACACATTTTGTACTTGCAACCAAAAAATCACAACTTTGGAAATTGTATTAATTAAAAATCACAACTTATTAGGATTTGGGAGTGAACTTTAATAGAAACGGTGGTATTTGATGCATATTTTCAAAACAGAATCCAAACCAAAGCTGAGGACGACTATACATCTTTATCTACATTTCTTTCTTACTACCACATACTTTCTACTACAATTCTCTGCTTATTAAACAAAATCATCATTCTTATACTCTTTGTAATCCAAACTTTTCTTCTGCAAACACCTTCCTCTCGCTTCCCCTCTTCTATCTCTCTTCATCTTCATTAAGTATTGATACAGAGAAACCTTTTCTCTTCTCCAATTTCCATCCCTTTTCAAGTTCAACTCTCCCCCTATTTCGAATCTTGATCTCTCAAGATTCAATATCAAGGAGTTTTTTTCCCTCCCTATATCAACAAAAAACAAAAAACAAGAAGCAGTTGTTTCTTTGTGTCTGCATATCAACGAAAATGATCACTCCTATGAGCTTAAGGGATGACTATCCTACACTGAAACCCATATTGCTCCATCTTGCATGGTTGCTGAACCAACAAGAGACTCATTCACAGAAGATACAAGAGCTTGGGATCCAAATGAAATTGGCTACACGAAATCAGATCCCATATATCAAGAAAGATATCAAGAAGCATTCCGATCAATTCAAATTTTTCAAGAATCAATGGAATGATATGGTAAATGGTGACTTAAGAGGCAAGATGAGAATAATTGGAGATAATCCTATTGGAGTGTTATCAGATGAACCATCTGATGTTCGGTGCGTTTGGGTACTGAGGAAATTAGGGACTTACACCCATGAAGTTGTTTACAGTCCCACCAACCCCCAAAAAAGTGCTATTCTTGATGAAGCTAGCAAGTACGGTATTCCGGTCAAAGAATTGAAATGTAGAGAATCCAGTGCAGAAGAGCTTGAGCAAGCTATTGAAGTAGACAAGGAAATCAGGAGGGAGAAATCGCGGAAATCGCCAGATCATTGGCGGTACTCCAAGAGCTTTTAGGGCCGGACAGAAAATGCATTGCATTTTTTACGTTCAATTTTACGTCAATATTTATGTCTACACTGTGTTTTCAGGATATTTTACTTTAAAGTTTTGTTTCACAAAATTTTTCTTATTGTATCATCAAAAGAATTAGTTTTTAAATACCTCACAATAGTATGATGAATTTCCCAATTTATTCATTTGGGGTCAATTAGCTGATTTAATAGTGTTGCCTTTGGGGAAAATAACAAATATGTCTACTGTAAGCATGATAGAATTCGTAAATGCTGATATTGTAATTTGCTAAACTTATAAAATCAAAGGGAAAAATGCACTTTTCATCCTCAAAGGTTGGGTTGATGACCAATTTCGTCCTCAAAGTTTCACCAAGAATACATTTCATCCTCAAAGTTCCTGAATTTTGGCCAATTAGGGACAATTGACAGAATAACATTCAATTTGGATGGAAAGTTGCATGTGAGAAGTATGTTCTGTTAGAACCAACAAAAAAGGGATAAAACCCGTTCGGAAGTGCAGACACTAGTGTTATAACTTTTGGATTCTGAATTTTGTACCATTGCTTTATTTTGTTTATGGTCCAAATTCAGTAGGAGCCATGTCAAGGACCACTTCAAATGCACTTTTGACAAGCCTATGCCTCTTCTTTTTTGATCGTTTTAGTTGGTTATATTAATTTGTTTACAATATCCAGTTTGGTTGCTACTTCGGATTGTTAAAATTTAAGGCAAAAAACCTCTACCAACATTTTCCTTCTTACCTTATTGACATGTAAATCAGCATGAAGATAAAAACAGCTAGTGGTTTTTTTATATAATGCCTATTTTAGGTTGGAACTGAAAATCATACCCATAAATAACTAGTAGTTTTTTCAAATGGATGAAAGCAACAAATAGCTGATAGTTTATGGGAAATAAAAGAAGGCCATAAAGAATCCCATGCATAGCTAGTATTTTTTTCATTTCTAGAGAAGGTTAAAAAAGAAGTTATAAAGGGGTGATAATATTTGGACAAGATAAATGAAAGGGATAATTTCAAAAACCTCCCCCTAAGGTTTCTGACAATTTCACTCACCTCCCTTAGTTTTGAATAATTACACTATTCTCCATTCATGCAGTAAAATGGCTATAATATCCTTCACTTATTGATAATTTCTAAAAAGCCTACAACTAAGACTAATCTTTCATTTTAAAAGAATGGCTACCACATAAAACAAACTCTTATTCTCTCTCTTCGATCCTTTCTCTTATCCTTTCTCTCCTGTATTTCATAGTCCAATTTTTTTCTATAGTCGCCATCTACACAACCATCTAATACATTCCGAATCCTCATTATCATGGAAATAGATCCTCTCTCTTTTTTTTTGTTTTCCTTTTTTGTAAGTATTATTGAATTGAAATTGCTAAATGACAAGTTGTCAAAGCATATTTATTGTCAAACTAAATGAAGATGAAAAGAATGGTGGTGATACAGAGTATAAACAAGAAAATAAAAATGATAACTAAAAAAGAAACATAGATTGAGGAAGATTACACTATTATACCAATTGTGCAAAAAAAAAAAAGAATTTTGGTATATAAGCACTATAATCAAATTTGCCTAAAAGCATAGAATGTGGTCTCTAATGTTGTTTTTGGTTACTCCATGTTGGTATTTTTGGTGGGTTAGATTATTTTAGCATCAACAAGGTTGCATCCATTTTGATTGTTTGAATAATGACATTGGTCAATTTAGATGCAAAATTCAGGCAAAAAAATTTGAAGATAAAGATTAGGTTGAATGCAAATGTTAATTGTCATAATTGATTTGCATAGGAAACTTTAGAGCGGCAAAGTTGGGCTTTCGAAATTATCAGAATATGAGGATTAAGTTAAAGTGGCTTATTGACTTCGTTAGGGTGGTAGTTATGCCGATTGCAATAGTCACGATGTGGAAGAAATTCATGAGTGCGTTCTAACTAACAAAGGGGTATTTTAGGGGTTTTAGGTCAAATTTAGTATAGTGGGTTTATATTGTTACTGAAATGCTAATGGTAGAGAAGGTAGGTGTAATCTTTTAAATTAGAGGGGACCTACCTGCAATAGTCAAAAACCTCCTCTGAGGTTTCTGAAATTATCCCTAAAATTAAAGTTATAAACATTTGGTAGTTTCTATACAAGATAAAGAAACAACAACCTACCAGCTTTTTTTGGCTTTCCTCTATTTTTGCAAATAGGGTTTCCTCTATTATATATTTTTTTGTTAGGTAAAAAATAAAAATTAAATTAAATTAAATGGGCTGGGATAATTTAATGCATTTGGATAGATACTCAAATCCAAGTCATCTATAACCCATAAATAAGTAGATGTGGACCATTTATATCAACCTTCTTGCCAGCAAATGACTAGATTTAGAATGGTAAGGGTGGTTAGAAATTTTTTTACGACTACAACAAGTAGAGGAGCGGAGAGGACATAAATGAAGCAAGAACAGGTTTTTCTCGTTTTTTGTTGGGTGCAAAGTTGGTTCTAACGGGGCATGCTTCTTACGTGCAGCTTTCCGTCCAAATGGAGTGTTATTCTGTCAATTGTCCCTAATTGGCCAAAATTCAGGAACTTTGAAGATGAAATGTATTCTTGGTGAAACTTTGAGAACGAAATTGGTTATCAACCCAACCTTTGAGGATGAAAAGTGCATTTTTTCTTTTACAGTTTCATTAAAGAGAGGAAGGTACGATTGTGAAAAACTATAATGATCTTATGCAAAATAACTAATTGAATTACTCTAAACATTTAATTTTATTATAAAAGTCAATGTCCGTGGTGATAAATTTCAATTTTTTATTATAATTATTAAACTATTACATACATAGAAAATGTGTACTTAAAATGTACTTCTATAAAAAAAATTTGGCGGGGTACTAAAATTCAAGTTATGAATGCAGTTATTTAACTATTACACTTTGGCAATTCGTCAAAAAAAGGAGGAAAAAATAACACGCACATCCTATTTAGATCCTTTTTTTTTAAATCTAAACTTGCATAATAATTTGACAAAGTACGTCATTCTGCATTATCGACATATTTATTAGGTTTTAAAAAGTTGTTGAAGCAAAAAAGATTAAATAGTGCCTTCACAGATTTGTGTATATAACAGACACCTTGCAGTCTTTGTTAGGGGTGAACAAATTTGGTATGTACCAAATTCATACCCAATTTCAAATTTAATTTGGTAATTTGAAATCGGGTATTTGGTATTTGGTACAAATTTGGTATTTACTAAATTCACTGAATTCAAATATGGTATGAAATAGGTAATGAGATTTTCAACTTGATAATAATTGATTTCGAATTCAAATTCGGTAAAACGAAATAAGGTATTGTATTACTGCATTCGAATATTAAATTTGTTTATAAAATTATATATTATATAGATATATGCTATATGCTATTAATACATTATACAGATAAAGGCTATTAATAATAGATAGTATATAGTATTATCATGTACCTATAATAATAATAAAAAATATATATATAATGATGTATAATATACTATTTTAGTATTTGTTATATGATTATAATAATACACATATACAATAATACATAACAATAATACTTACCATTTTATACATAACTAGGATTAGATAATAAGTATAAGTGTAATACTAAATATTAAAAATAATTAGTAATTATAATTTAGACATTGGTTTATCATTCAAGTTTGGATTATTAAATATTTGAATGTGTAACTTTTAATTTGCAAGTATTAGTATACTCTAAATTTATATTACATATACAATATGTGAATTTATATTCTCTAATCACTAATCTTGTTTAAATGTAGACAACTAAGTACTATGATTAACCAATCTAAACGCATGTATATGAAATGCATATCAATATATTAGTGTATTAGCATTCACCATTGAAAGCAATCAAATTATTTGTAAATTAAGCATTTAAACTATATAAAAAATATGAATAAATGTAAGTGTAATGCAATACATCATTAATAAATTATAAATGACTAAGTCTATACAACTACACAAGTGAGTCCCATTTAATTATGTGAAAATTACTATCCAATTCAGTTATGACCAATTTCATGACCGTTTAACTGAATTGAATTCGGTTATTCCCTTCAAAATTGAAAATGGTTTAGAATTTTACAAGTGAAATAATCAAATTTAAATAACCTAATAATCGAATTTGTACCGAATGCACACCCCTACTCTTTGCGCAAGCTCATAATTTACCTGATAGGAAGGGCTTGGGCTGTTTTTCCAATGGTTGTGGGCTCAAAATCTAATGGGTGATTGTTGGCCGTGAGAATAACATGTGGTAAATGGACCCAATTGCTGTGGTAACTAGTGGGTCTCCCATTCAATGACTGGATAGTTTAGTTATTTTATGAATATTTATTGTATGTATTTAATTAAAGATTAGTTTTTTGTACACTGATAATAGATAAAGTATGTATAATGCGAACCAAAGGATGCCTTTTTCCTTTATGAATCTATTCATTTGCATTTTTTTTTGGTTCGGTGGCCAGTTCATTGGATTCTGATTATCTTGGATTGACTCAGTGCATGCTCAAAAGTTTTAAGCAATAATGAACTTACTCGGCCATTCCAACAATTCACTCTGGGCGGGAGTGAAAAGGACTTACAACAATAGTCATTTGGTTCTCACAGCAATAGATAAAAGGGTAAAATATACGGAACCCTTATGGTTTCGTGAAAAAGACACCTTACCTCCCTATCGTTTAGAAACTTACACATAAACACCCTAAACTTCATAACTAAAGTGGAAATTGACTTCTTAACCGGCTGAATTACCGGCTGTAGGTCGAATACCCAAAATGCCCTCATTTATAATAGAGAGGGAGAGAGAATCAAGAATAGACTCTTTCTCGTTCATCCTGTGTAAGAAAAAAACCCTAAAACAAGGGATTTGTATACTAAATTGTTGGTGAAATATCATGAATCTAAGTTGAAAACGGCATGGGATTATGCTGCCCTGATCATTCAACATTTAAGTGTCAGCACAATGTGACGTCCTATCATTAAATCAAACAAAACATAGGCAACCATTCCCCCACTGCCAATATCCCCACCTCCTTTCCTCCAACTTTCTGGGGCCAAAAGGCACATGCCTCAAACCCCATTTCAAACGATCACCGCCAAGCACACTATCCTGAACAAAATGTATGGACATATAAAAATGCAATATTGTCAAGAAGGAGGAGGAACCCAAGTAAAACAGCAACTCAAGAATGCGGGGAAAAAATGAAGAAATTGGGCTTCAATCGTTCAACACAGAGCATCTTCATAAATCCTCGCAATCACCATTTCGCAAAGAAAATTCAGCAGTAATGTAGACGTGCATTTATAAGCAAGCACGTACAGAAATAAGTAGCGTGAGCGCAAGAAAGAAGGATAGTAGTATTGGAGTTGTTTTTTGGGGGGTGGGTGCTGACCTCCAAGAATAAAGTTGGAAATTAAAGCAGCACGCCAATAGAGTTTCATGCGTCTGATTTTTTGGTCAGTGGGAAGCTGAGGTGCTGACCACACCGCCGAACTTGGATTACTATTGGAACCATCCTCCATCTCTTTTGTTTTCGGCCTTTCTCCGCCTCTTCTAACTCTGAATCGATCAGGTTACTGGTAACTTAGTCGGTTATAGGTCAATTTCCACTTTAGTTATGAAGTTTAGGGTGTTTATATGTAGGTTTATAAACGATAGGGAGGTAAGATGTCTTTTCGCGAAATTATAAGGAGGTTCCGTGTATTTTACCCTAGATAAAATGGTAATGCAAAGACAAAAGAAAAGAGACTGTGGATTGAAATTGACATGCTGGAAGTGCATAGGAACTTTCACCTTTAGGCTTATGTAGATGCACATAAAAGTAATGAGTGAATATTGTTTAAGTGGCAAGGAGAAACCAACTGTTGTTATGTCAAGAAGCAAGGTGCTTGATACCCTTATGTGAAGTCACAGGTTCGAATCATGTGGACGAAGAAAACAACATTAGAAGAACCACCTCGAAAGGGGTTCAATAATGCTTGATTCCAAAGTAGTCGGATCCAATGCAGTCACCGAGCACCAAAAGGTCTTAAAAAAAGAATGAATATTGTTAAATGGTTTGTGGTGGGGGCTCAATGTTTTCTTGTGCTGTCATACACATGTTCTAGCGTGGTTAAAATTACAAAACTTAAACTCGGTTGAATAGTTGGTGCATGCATTAGAGATTTTATTGCAGTCATCCATGGTAGATGTAGTTAGGCTAATCTAGCTAACTCTTAACTTTGTCCCTAATTTTTATTGAGCAGAGAGTTAGAAAGAGAATAAGGGTTAAGCACATCTTCTAATAAATTTTTCATTAGATATACAATATTTTGTGTGAGAGTTTCGATTGACAGGCTTTTGTTTGAGCACAACAAAGTAGTAAAGGCGCTTATAAATTGGAACTATGATGTAGGACATGCAATTCCAGTGCATAACAAAATTCTTAGTGAAACAATTTAGCTACTAAAATTACATATTTAGAAACTAAACTAGAAAAATGTTGACATTAACATATGAATACGTGCACTGTTCATCTGCTTGTTTAACTCGCTGCAATTTTTTTAATATTCTTCTATGTTTCAATCTCTACTAGTCAAAGTCAAATAGAGAGATTTTGGCCTTGTATTGTGTAATGGATCAGACAGAGTTGAATTAGGGATAAGAGATAGAAGGAGAAAAGAGAAGTGATCAGAAAGGGAAATTGGGGAAAAGAGAAGAAAGGGCAGAGAAGGAGAAAGATGAGATCTTATTGAGAGGGAAAATCTGGATTACAATCAAGCTAAACTCCCTAGTAGACAGACGCATTATTTATACAGATTAGAGCCTTCAGCTCAAGAAAACAATCTGCAATTGACTAACTAATTTTCCCGCCAAATAACTAACTTCCTAATTCTGTTGTAATAATGCTCAGCCACGTGATCCTGCCCTTGTGATCACATTTCCTCTGCTCATTCCTTTGCTGACTCATCTTGGTAGCTTGTGCATGAAGCTTGAACTGATACGGGCCATAACAATACCTCCCCCTAAAAATAATCCTAGTCTCTAGGATTGATTGATTGTGAAAGCAGGGAATTGGGCATGAATGAACGACAGGTCTTCCCAAGTGACTTCCTCAGGTTCCATGTTTTCCCATTGCACCAACACCTGATCTATTCCCTGACCCTTCCTATAAATTGTTCTCCTGTCCAATACTGCTAAGGGCACTACCTCGAACTCACTATCTGCATTCAAGGTAGGCAATGTAGTACTGACTGGAGCCTCCTTAGGTGACTTCTTGAGCAGTGAGACATGAAAGACAGGATGGATGTTAGACCCTGCAGGTAGCTGCAACTTATAGGCTACAGTACCTACCTTCTGTTCCACCTGATAGGGTCCGTAGTACTTGGCAGTGAGTTTTAAATTCCTTCTCACGGCTACAGAAGTTTGTTTGTAAGGTTGGAGCTTCAGATAAGCCCACTCTCCCACTTCAAATTCCCTGTCACTCCTCCCTTTATCAGCCAACTGTTTCATTCTATTCTGAGCCTTTAGCAGGTTCTCCCTGAGCAAGGAATTCCACCCCAATCTCTCCTGTGCCCAATCTTCCACTGCAGCCACTAACGTGGTATCAGGCCTCAGATTCAGCTGGATAGGTTTGTAACCATACAAGGCCTGAAAGGGTGGCATTTGCAGACTGCTATGATAGTTGGTGTTGTACCACCATTCAGCTGCAGGAAGCCATTTCCTCCATTTCCCTGGTTGATCCATGCACACGCTTCTCAAATAGCTCTCCACACATCTGTTAACCCTCTCAGTCTGTCCATCAGATTGAGGGTGGTAAGCAGAAGAAAAGTTGAGCTCTGTGCCCAGCATTTTAAAAAGTTCCTGCCAGAATAGGCTAGTAAAAGCCCTGTCCCTGTCAGAGACAATGTGGGTTGGTAAGCCATGCAACCTGAAAATTTGATCAAAGAAGGCCTCTGCTACACTTTTAGCAGTGTAATGAGAGGTCATAGGAATGAAGTGAGCATATTTAGTAAACCTATCCACCACTACATAGATGACATTGCAGCCAAAAGACTTGGGTAGCCCCTCTATGAAGTCCATAGAAATTTGTTGCCAAGCTTGCTCAGGTATAGCTAATGGTTGCAGCAGTCCTGGATAAGAGCAATTTTCACTCTTACTCCTCTTACAAATATCACACCCCTGTACATATTGTTCCACTTCCCTCTTCATTCCGGGCCAATACACATAGCTCTTGATCCTCTGATAAGTACCATGATTTCCAGAGTGCCCCCCAAGGCAAGAATCATGGAAGCAGGAGATCAATTTTTGTCTTAACCCGGAGCCTGCACCTATCCATATCCTACCCTTAAACCTCAAAATCCCCTGGTGATAAGAGTGGTCAGGCAGTGCATCAGCTCCCATAGCCAACTTCATCAGTGCTTCTTTAGCTATTTCATCCCCAATGTAGCTCTCAGCCACCATTGTCAACCATTGAGGTTTAATGGTAGTAAGAGAATGCACAAATGCTTCTGCTGGATCTCCCTGCTCACCTCTCCTTGACAATGCATCTGCAACCACGTTGTCTTTACCCCTTTTGTACTGAATCTCATAATCCATTCCCATCAGTTTAATCAACCATTTCTGCTGAAGGGAAGTGTTTATTTTCTGGTCCAGCAAGTATTTGAGGCTTTCATGATCAGTCTTTATAATGAAATGGTTTCCCATCAAGTAATGTTTCCATTTTTGAACTGCAGTGATGAGTGATAGCAGCTCCTTCTCATAAGTGGATCTGGTCTGATTTTTCTGTCCTAACACTTGACTGTAGTAGGCTATAGGTCTCCCCTGTTGCATCAGAACTGCCCCAATGGCTAACTGACTAGCATCAGTTTCCAACAGAAATGGCTTTGAAAAATCAGGTAAAGCTAACACTGGTGTCCTGCTCATGGCCATTTTCAACTGCTGGAATGCAGATTCTGCAGCAGTACCCCAAGCAAACTGATCCTTCTTCAGCAACTCAGTGAGAGGTTTGGCCATCTCTCCGTACCCCTTAACAAACCTCCTGTAGTAACCTGTTAAACCCAAGAATCCTCTGAGGGCCTTCAAGCAGGTAGGAGTTGGCCAGGACAGCATAGCTTCTACCTTGGATGGATCAGTTTTCACCCCTTCACTAGTAATTATATGTCCCAGATACTCCACTTGATTCTGACCAAATGAACATTTTGACATCTTTGCATATAGGAAGTGTCTTTTCAAGGTCTCTAGTACTAGGGATAAGTGGTGTAAGTGAGTTTTGTGGTCTGGACTATAGATCAGAATGTCATCAAAGAACACAAGGACAAATTTTCTGATGTAAGGCTCAAAAACTGAGTTCATTAGTGCCTGAAAGGTGGCAGGTGCATTGGTGAGTCCAAATGGCATTACAAGGAACTCATATAGTCCAGAGTGAGTCCTGAAAGCAGTTTTGGGGATGTCATCAGAGTTCATTCTGATTTGGTGGTAGCCTGATCTAAGGTCAATTTTAGAAAAGACCCTTGCTCCATGTAACTCATCTAACAGGTCATCTATAATGGGAATGGGAAACTTATCTTTTATGGTAAGGTTGTTTAACTGTCTATAATCAATACAGAGTCTCCAACTCCCATCTTTTTTTTTGACTAATAGAGCAGGAGATGCAAAGGGGCTGTGGCTGATCTGTATAAGGCCAGAGGCTAACATGTCTTTTACTTGCCTGTCAATTTCATGTTTTTGAAAATGGGGGTACCTGTATGGAGGAATTTTGAAAGGTTTGGCATCTGATTTAAGGGGAATTTGGTGGTCATGGCATCTGTTAGGAGGGAGAGATTTAGGTTCTGCAAAGACATCATCATATTTGGCCAACAATTTAGTGAGAGAATCTGGTACAGACATTACCTGTGAATTGTGAATCTGCACCATGCAAGACTGCTGTAGAGCCTTCCTGATCTTATGCTTGACATACTTGTGAGCTGATAAGCCTTGCTGCATCCTAACATTGGCAGTGTTGGAATCTCCCCTTAGCACCACCTGCTCCCCTTCCTTTTCAAAAGACAGATGCAATTTCTTGAAGTCAAAAGTGATAGGACTGTAGGATTTCATCCAGTCCACCCCCAATATCAAATCATAAGGTTCCAGATCCAGGACAAACACATCATGTGTAAATTTGTGGTCCTGCATGTCCCATTGCATCCTAGGAATCCAGTGGTCACATTGCAACTCCTTGCCATCAGCTATCTTGACCTTAAAAGGCCTATGCCTCTGCACCATTTCTGGGTACATCTGAGCCACAGATCTCTTGATAAAGCAGTTAGTACTTCCTCCATCTAGAAGGATTGTCAGATGATGACCCTTATACCGCCCCTGCATTTTGATGATGCTAGATGATAATTCTCCTGACATTGCATGCAAGGTTAGCATCACATCATGCTCCTGCTGGTTCCCCACGTACTCAATAACTTCCTCTTCTTCTGCTGTCTGATCTACTGTCTGATCTGTATCACATTTGTCCCCATCATCTACTAACATCATGTGGATTCCCCTGCTTTTGCAATTATGCCCTGGACTGAATCTTTCTCCACACCTAAAACACAGATTATGGTCCTTCCTGTATTGAAACTCAGTAGGGGAGATCTTCTTGAAAACCTGCTGTGGATTGGATTTCCTGCTGTAATCTGGTGACAAAGTACCCGTCTGCCTTACTCCTGGATCCTGCACTCCCTTGGTAGAACCATAGGGAGTTGATTGTGGGCCACTTTTGAGTGAAGTTCTATTGGACTTGTGGAGAAGCTCTAAGTGGTGTTCCTGCCATCTGGCCATTTCAAATGCAGCTTGTAGACTAAGTGGCCTATGCATCTTCACAGCCGATTTGATTTCACCTTTCAATCCACTTAGAAAACTAGCTATGTAGTAAGATTCGGTCAATTCAGGCACCTGGAGCATTACAATTGACCTCAACTCTTCAAACTTTTCCTGGTAAGCCAGAACGGTGGAGGATTGACTAAGCTTGCTGAACTCCTCTACAGCATCTGCTTCCCCTACATTGCTGAATCTTCTACACACCTCCAAACCAAAATCCTTCCATTGAACCACCCCTCTGTCTTTTTTGAAATTTTGATACCAGAGATCTGCCTTGCCTTCTAGATGCAATTCCACCAAGTCCATCTGCTGATCTTCAGGAGTGTGAAACAGTTGGAAGAACTTCTCACACTTCCTGATCCACTCCTTGGGACTATGGCCTTCAAACCTGGGAAAATCTAGCCTGGGGACCCCCACAGGCCAATGCTGGCCATCTCCTCTGGTTGAATTGCCAAATTCACCTTGTCGAACACCTTGAGCTCCAGTACTGCGATGATTAGGAGTCCTCTCTGCTGAGCCCGTAGGATTTCCCAAAATGCCCCTGTCACCTTGCAAACTCCTCAAAATGGAACTGATTTGAGTACTCATGAAGCTTTTCAGCTCTGAGTTATTGGTTTCCATTAGAGCTCGCATCTCCCTTTGATTACCTTCCAACCGTTCGTCCATAGCCTGCTTGTCCGCAGCCAAGGAATCAATGACTGCTTGGATCCTAGCCTCTTGTTTCCTGAGCTGCTCTTCAAAACTCTTCATTCTAGTTCCTTCCGCCATGATTTTCAGCGGTTTGAAGCTTACAATCCAAGGATCGCAAGCTCTGATACCACTGTAATGGATCAGACAGAGTTGAATTAGGGATAAGAGATAGAAGGAGAAAAGAGAAGTGATCAGAAAGGGAAATTGGGGAAAAGAGAAGAAAGGGCAGAGAAGGAGAAAGATGAGATCTTATTGAGAGGGAAAATCTGGATTACAATCAAGCTAAACTCCCTAGTAGACAGACGCATTATTTATACAGATTAGAGCCTTCAGCTCAAGAAAACAATCTGCAATTGACTAACTAACTTTCCCGCCAAATAACTAACTTCCTAATTCTGTTGTAATAATGCTCAGCCACGTGATCCTGCCCTTGTGATCACATTTCCTCTGCTCATTCCTTTGCTGACTCATCTTGGTAGCTTGTGCATGAAGCTTGAACTGATACGGGCCATAACATATTGTTTCCTAGAAGAAAGCCATCCTCAGGAATTGCATCTAATTTTTGGTCTGAGGAATGTAGGCTCAATTAATGCAAGTGTATGATCAGTAACTACATTCAATGTGATAATAGTTGTGAGTGTTCATGTCTCCTCAATCTTGCATATTTTGAGAGTTATTAACTGATCATTAAATAATTAGCTAAAACTTGTGGATGATTTCTTCTACAAAAAGATAGCGCACTAATTTCTTTAGGTTCCTGAAGGTGTAAATAAGGTACTTGAATTAACAGTTTAAGGTGGAATTTGATTCCTTAAAAGAAAGAAAAAAACCAATTTCTATGCAGTTAATCATACTGAGGTTATTTGTTTGCTGATTTTTTAAAAAAACTTTTAATTTTTGAGATTTTAGAAACTGTGAAGAAAATAGAAGGTTTTGAATCGATGACCTTTAATTCTTAGAACTAGTAGTTATTTGTTTGTTATGATGTCGAAGGTTTTTATATAATCTATGTAATAATTTCTATGGAGTACAATAGTCCCGCACCATAGACAAATCATTCAAGCAGGGCATCATAGTTAATGGAATAAGCAAGGTCAAGAAAGCATTAAGTCCCACCACCAACACTATTAAACTCAGATCGAATAGCAACTCGGTTAAACTATTAGATCAAGGGTCAATTGGTCGGATCGATCGGATCAATCTTAAAAATCCATTGATATCAGCATGATGTCATAATTATTTTATATTTTTATAAGTTTTAGAAATATTGAAATTAAGTTCTTGATTGTATTTCGGTCAACTATACAAAATGTTCCAAAAATATTAGGCTTGCAATCCAATATACACCTAAAAATTATATATAAAATATGAATCATGTTTAAAATATGTTCTTTCTCCAAAATTACTTGAAAAACCAAATTAAAACAAATCATATCCAATTCAAATTAAACCAAAATAAAATATTAGGCTTGCAATCAAATATACATCTAAAAATTATATATAAAAATATGAATCATGTTTAAAATATGTTCATTTTCCAAAATTAGTTGAAAACCCAAATTAAAACAAATTATACCCAATTAGAGATATTTTTGTTAGAAATATGGCTTTTTAATACAAGTCAAAATCAGTGATGATAAATTGATAAGGGATGAAAACTTCTTGGGTTTAGAGATCGTTTAGGGGTGTGAGTGATTTTGGTGTTTATACTAAGTGGTGGCGTTTTTTTTTATTCCTATTAATAAATGAAAGTTTTATAATTTAGATACCTCAAATTATGTTTGAGAAAAACAAGAAAGAAAAGTTTGAAAATGAGACCAAAAAGTCGAACTAGGCCATTAGTTTGGCTGATTTTTGATAATTTGACTGATTTTTTTATACTGCTAGCTAGTTCGGAAAGAAGGTCAGCTCATGGTGAGATTAGTCAGACCGGCTTGGCCGGTCCCAATCTAGCAACACTACCCAGCACTATCATGCATCCAATTTTCTTTTAGACATTTTTATTTTGTGTAGAAGTAAACAGATTTTGGTAGTTTCTATTAACTTGAAGTAGTAACTAGGGAAGTTCCTATTTGTTGTATGTGTTTAAGAATTACCATACATGTTATGTCTTATTATTATATGGATGTTGGTCAAGAAATTTTATTAATAAACACGTGGGAGTTGACATCCTGTACAAGGACACACAAGAAAACTATGTAGCCTTTACACACGGTGAGAGGAATTTTGAGAGGTGAGAGAGATTCAATTTATATTCTTGTATTGGATTTATCTCTATTTTTTTTTCTTTTGTCGACACAGGGGTGTCCGGGTCAATCCTTACGGGGCCCGACTAATCCCCTGTGGCCCGGGCCCGGCGCCCCAGCCCGGCCCGAACACGTTAAGTGCGCGGAGGTATTGGATTTATCTCTATTAATAAAGGAAGAATTTTCTCTCCATAAAATTGAACCATATTAAATTTGGTGTTCTTATGCTATATAAGAATGAATTTAAGGCAAAAATTTCAACCGCAAGGGTGGGGCTATTTTGGGAATATGAGAATATTTGAAGTGCAATTGAAGTATTGAATATGAATCATTATATCTAATTTGATTTTTTTATAATTACTTAAATGTTCTGTCAGACATTTAAAGCTATGGGTAAGTTTAACATGTGGCAATATTCGATATCCGATTAAACATTGAGTACAATTGAATTCAGCTTGTGTTTTAGTGAAATTACATAAAAATCCTTTTAATCATTTAATTGGATTAACATCCAAGTCTCTTAATTTCTTAAAGCCTTTCTCATCAATTATTTGTAAACTTATGATATATAGATGTTAAGACACAATTAATACTGATTAGTAGAGAAGTTTGGTTTCTTAGCCGTTACCATAGTAACCCCCATCTATTCAAATTCATTTCATTTACTTATAACTTTGTTCCACTATCATGTAGTCTATTGAATTCAGATGTTGTTATATTAGTTACTCCTCTTTCCTATTTTGCAACATCTTTTTCAATAGGTATGTTTTCTTTATCTAATATACTTTTTTGGTTGTAAGAAATCTGTAATCTTGCAAGTTGTATATGCAATACTTTTTTTAGTGTTTTAATTCAATTGCCCATTTTAGATAGGCTTGATAGGGAGGAGATCACATTTGTTAATTGTTATTTGTGGTTTAGAATAAGTTTATCAGCATAAAATTTTTCATTTATAGATTGCATCTACTTCTTTTGTTGTTTTAACTATTAGTTACGGTAATTTTCAAATTCTTTGCTACTTTATTGATGATTCCATTTAGGCAATTTTTCACTCCATTTGATTTGCCAATATATTTAACTATCTACTTAAAAGTATTTGGCTGTAGATCCAAAGTATGTTCTTCATTACTTTTAATTGTTTTCTTGAATTGAATGGATTAAGATGTTTTAGTCCTTTTTTGAGATAACTATTCATCTAGATTAGCATGTTAGTTATTGTATATCTTTGCAACTAGGTCAAAAACTGATGTTTTGTGATTGTAACCCCTACTGAGAAGGAGATGCTTTACTATATGTCCTAAATCATACAATAAATCATAATTGATTGATTGGTCAATGTGGATGTTTCATGATGATATGCCCTTGGAATCAATATAAATCAAAGAATTTGGCTTGCAAGAACCGAAATTCCACTAGCAATGATTTCTTCAAGTATGCCAATTGTTCAAATCTCACTTATATGACAAGATAATGAGGTGGATTGTACTCATATCAAAATCAAATTCAAACTAAACAACAAATTTTAATATCCCTAAAGTGCATGAGCAGATATAAGTAGATCTTTTATTCTATTAGATTAGATGCAAAGTGGTTAATTGTGTTTTATAATTATATTTCAGTGCATATTATATTTTTTACTCAATATGTAATTTATGATTTTTCTGTTTAATATCACATAATAAAATTGTCATACTTCAATTCTTATACTACAAAATACTAAATAATAATTATTAACTATCTTTAATTATAGGTACTAAACTCCCGCGCATGGCGCGGGCTTTTTCCCCTAGTGTTGTTTATATTTTATACTTGTGACTTGATGTCATTAAATTATTGCGTTCTTAATTTTTTAATAGCGATTTATTCTGCTTTGGATCCCAACACTTTACACGTACATATGCTAAAGATTGTTGGCAAAAGCCAGTATATATTTCACAATTGAGTATTTTTCCTCTCGAAGATGTTTCACGATTAAGTTTAGAACCTAGACAATTGCCTACTGTGTTATTCAACCAATACATGCACTTGCTCATTTTTCCCATTGACATGCCAACTAACTGCTACCAGATAATCCCATTCATAATCTACCTAATCACCACACAATCCACATGCACCGCACTTGAACATTTCCCCAGGTGCATCGCACCTGGCATTTTCCAGCATTTTATCACTATCACAGTCTTCGGTCCAGTCTTAACGATTGTAGGTGCAAGACTTTTATGTCATACTGGCCAAGAAATTGACTTTACTGTTACATCAATTACATTAATCTAAATCAAGTAGAGTACTATGTTCTTGGGGCAAGCATCTCCTTAGTTGGGTATTGTGCTTTCTTTCTCACAGGAAACTAGTTTGGTCCGCGGATTTATCATATACGCTGTCATGAATCTATGTGGCGTATGGTCATATGGCTTTATTCAAGGGGATAAATTCAGAAACCTCCCTTGAAGTTTCTAACTATTTCATCGGCTTCTCTTTCAATTTTAAAATTTACACTAATTTCCCTTGGAGTTTATTATCTTGTAATATGTAAGTCCAACAAATAATTAAAAAGTGATATTAGGAGAGAGAAGATAATATAATTTCATCATTGTTTCTCATCTACTAAATTGTTTCATTAATCTAATATTCGTCCAAACATTAAAGAAAATACTAGAATTGGATGTTTATTATTAGGGATTAAATCACATATGATATCAAAAACTCAACAATTAACCTTAATATGTTGACAAGAATATTTATAATGTTAAAGTTTGTTCTCTGTAATATTTTGGTTGCAATTTTTTTTATTATTTGTTGTTGATCATGTTTGACAATGTGTATGTAACTAAAAAGAGTAATTTGGATTTCATATTAAATGAAAAATATAAAATAAGATAGTATTTTTTGATACTATATGTGATTTGATCCATAATGATAAACAACAAATTTTAATATTTTTCTTTAATATGTGGTTTGGTGTTAAATTAATTAAATAATGTAGCAGATGAGGAACAATGATGGAATCATATCATCTTCTCTCTCCTAATATCACTTTTTAATTATAAATTGGGTCTAAATATTACAAGATAATTAAGCTTAAGGGAGGCTAGTGTAATTTTTGAGACCTGAAGGGATGCAGTGAAATAATCAGAAACCTAAGTGGAGGTTTATGAAATTATCCCTTATTTAAGGCCTTTAAGACCCAACCGACCATTTCAACATAGTCTACTAATGATCCACTAAAACATAGTCTACTAATGTCGTCTCCCATCTTTATAAGTACTATTTCATCTGCTTGAGGTTGTCCTATTTCATCTTTATAAGTACTATTTAATGGGGCTTCACGCGTCTGCTTGAGGTTGCCCAGGTATTTTTTTTCATCTGGCATGTAATATTCCTAATCTAAAAAAGGATAAAATTAGTTGGAGAAAAAAGACATTACAGAGATTCTATAGGAAACGTTGGCTGGATTTTTACCCAAGTGGTGATGTAGAGAGATAAAGGGAAGATCTTACACTTGTTAATTAGTTTATACAGGGTGAGTTATGTTTACAGATGATGCCAACTTAGACGGCAGTTGTACTGGTAAGTCAGAATACAAACAAAAAGATTAGCAGGTTGGCAAATTATTTGCTAACTACCCTAGAAATCGGCCATGCTTCACTTATGTTGACAGCAAATAGTCAAACACTAGACTATTTACAGATAGCAGCAATTATTGAAGCACAGTATTGCAGTGCCTGCAAATGAGCGTAGGAAAATGTGAAGGCATATCAGTCACTCATTAAACAAAGCAATAATTGTTGACAAAGAAATCAGGGATAATTTCAGAAACCTCAAGGCCGAAATCTCAAGGCCTTGAGGTTTCTGACAATCTCACCTAGTACGGAAACCTTTATGGTAGGAACCTGCTTATGGTAGGAATGCCGGCAGAGAGCGACACGTGTTGGGGGTAAAATGGTCCAAACGGAGACGTTAAATTGTTGGAGAGCGCGTGTATAGGGAATCAAGTAGAAGCGTGTACGGATGGAAGCAAACAGCAGACTGACTTCCGTACTATGTTATTGCAAGTCTTTCCTTTGTACCAAATATTTGGTGACCCCACTTCTTCCCCATAGCGTCTGAAGTAAGCTTCAACTTTGGCTTTCCATTATTGAAGTTCGGCTTCCACTATGGACCCGAATACCGGATGACACAATGTAACTACATTCATTTTATATTCATTTTTACATTACATATGCATGTCATTCTTTTTAGTGGTTGCACCTTATATTCGTGAACTATCTGCAGAAAAAAAATAAAATTTTAGACTATACTAAATTTGTTATACCAAATATGTTATTTTTATTATTGTATTATTTGTTACGCCACTTTTCTCATTTTGTTAGGTCTACATTAATGCAAGTTTAATTCTTATTATGTCTCGTGTATCAGAAAATACATATTATCTTATTGACGTTGATACGTCCAATAGGTAATCAAATTGATGCTAAAATTTTAGAATGAATAAGTTGCTTTTGCATAACGGTTGTAAAGGTTTCTTGAGACTTTATGAATTATTCTTCTTGCGTTTGCAAAAACAATTGCAGAAGATTTTTTGTAGTGGAAAAGTTAAAACTTGCTATAGGTTACTTTCCTGTATTTCAATTTTATCCTAAAGGGTAATTTGCTGTTCAACCTAATTTTATTCCAATTTTATCCAACTAGTAAATTAACTTATGAAAAATAGTGAAGTGGATAATTTATGGAGGCAAGCCGTAAATAGTGGGTGGTTAACTGTAAAACGCCTTTATGTTTATTTTATTTCGATAAATAAATTTGTTTTTGAGAAAATGGGTACTCTTTCCTTATAATGCAGGAAAGCCATAAACAGCGACTGTTTTATTAGAAAACGGGCTTATTTTCTTTTTTTTTTCGAAAAGAAAATTTGTTTTTGGAAAAATGAGTGTTAAAATAAATTTTCTTTTAATCCGATCAATAAATTTTATCTAGACATCCATACAAAAATTTATTTATCGGATAAAATAAAAATAAACCTGTTTTTGAATACAACACTAGCTCTTTATGGCTTTCCGCCATTATAAGAATAGAGTACACATTTTTCCATAAAAAAAATTTATGGATAAAATAAAATTCTGCATAAACCCATTTTCCAATAAAACACTACCTCTTTATGACTTTCCTCCATTATAAGAACACAGTGCCCGTTTTTCTCATAAAAAAATTTATTTATCGGATCAAATAAAAATAAACCCGTTTTTCAATAAAACACTAGCTCTTTATGACTTTTTTCCATTATAAGAACAGCGTACCCATTTTTCTATAAATAAAACATTTTATTTATCGGCTAAACTAAAAATAAACACATTTTTCTATAAAATACTAGCTCTTCCTGACTTTCCTCCATTATAAGAATAGAGTACCCATTTTTGCATACAAAAATTTTATTTATCGGATAAAATAAAAATAGATCCTTTTTGAATAAAACACTAGCTCTTTATGACATTCCTCCATTATAAGAACAGAGTACCCATTTTTCATAAACTAATTTATTTATTTGATAAAATAAAAATAAATCTATTTTTCAAAATAAGCACCAGCTACTTATAGCTTTCCTCCATAAATTATCTATTTTCTTAAGTTAATTTATTAGTTGGATATAATCAGAAAAAAAATTAGGTTCAACAGAAAATTACCCTTTACGATAAGATTGAAATACAGGAAAGTAACCTATAGCAAGTTTTAACTCCATTTCCAATACAAAAAATCTTCTGAAATTCTTTTTGCAAACGCAACACACCTAATTCATAAAGTCTCAAGAAACCTTTACAACCGTTATGCAAAAGCAACTTATTCATTCTAAATTTTTACCATCAATTTGATTATCTGTTACACGTATCCACCTGAATAGGATATTATGTATTTTCTGGGACACGAGACATAATAACAATTACACTTGTATTAATGTAGACCCAACAAAATGAGAGAAATAGCGTAACAATTAATACACTAATAAGAATAACAGAGTTGGTATAACAAAATTAGTATAGTCCAGAATTTTTTTTTTCTGCAGATAGTTCATGAATATGAGATTGAACCACTAAAAAAAAAGACATCTATATCTATCTATATCTATATAAATTTGAGAAAGAATTTTTAGCAACAAGCCTTCACACGTCTTCCCACTACCAATTCTATTTTTCTAGCATTTCACATTTAATTTAATTTATAAAATATATTTCTCTTTACTTCCACATCTACTCTTCACATTTGAAATTGTTAGTTACTTTTTAAAATCATTTCATTTCAAATTGTTGGTTAATGTGCATGTTATCTTATTTGTACTTCAACCTATCACGTTTTCGATTACCTTGCGTTATTTATGATTCTACTCCAATTAAAACTTCTATAAGACCATAACAAGAGATAACAAATATGACATCCTTTCATGCTTTCTTATTAATTTAAATAAGTAAGATTATTTACACTATATTTTTGTTATTCACACTTCAATAATCATTTTGATCATATAGTTTTCATTAATTAGACTATATGATAAAACAAATGGTGGAATTACAAATAATAAAAAATGGAGTGCAAATAACATTTTTCTAAGTAAGAAGTGCCTTCCATGCCTTTCTAATTTAAATAAGTAAGAAGTGGCTCCACTTATATAGGAATTTGGTTTGAAATTTATTAGTGGGAAGGTAAATAAAGAGAAAACATTACCAAACTTAGTAAAAGTAAAAAAGTAAATAATAATATTTTATCTTTTAACTTAGTAATCCTAAGTAAAATAGCAAAATTATACAGAAAACAAAAGGAAATAATGTCGTGGATTTAAAAAATAAAGAATGGTACCATTCATGAAATCTAAATTATGAAATCACTAAATAAAAAAAAAGTACTACTGGCCTTTTAACGTGGAAATTTTTTTTTGATAAATATGATAATAACAACACCAATTCTACCAAAAATTTTAAAAAAAGTAACATTATAGTTTAAGAAAAAAATATAGAACATTCGACCCTAAAATACTACTTAATTTGTATATATCTAACCCAAATTTGACCCTGATTAGATTTGAATAAGAATGTAAAACCCAAACGCTAAGGATAACTTTTGGTATCATTAATTATTTTATGTATTCTTATTACCATCTTCATATGTAAGTATGTATTTGCTATGTTAAATAAAAGTTATCTTTAATTAGTTGGCAATATCTAGGCAGACAATTGAAATTATATGAATACAATAGTCTTTCAAAACAATTGACTATTGTATTCATATAATAGGCAATATTCGAACCTGTGCTTTTACCTTGCAGCCGCGGACAACATGTTAACGTTGCATCTCCACGCGCGATTCCACGGCTTAACGTCTCCGTTTGCAATCCATCCACCTGCAACACGTGTCGGCCTCTGGAGGCCTTCCTACCATAGACACGGTCAACGGGTTCCTACCATAAAGGTATCCCACCTAGTACTCTTAGATTTTTAATACTATAATTGCTTCTTTGACCCTACAAAATGATTATAATAGCCTTAATATATTAATATTTTTTATACAACTAAACAATCCACTCCTAATCTTATTCATATGAATGTAGTGCATCACATAATTAGATATTTAATGAAAACAAAAATAAAATTTACTCGTGGAATAACCAATTGTGTTCTAAACACAATTTTAACATATTACAAATTAATTTTAACTTTGTTTGGAAGATCTCGATATGAATAGAGAAAGATGTAAGTTGAAGGTTTGAAAAGGATAGGACTGGTATTGGTACCCCAATAGTTGAAAGATAGGATATCATATTAATATAGTTATTGAAAATTTTTGAGTTCAAAAATACTGATTTTTTAACTTTGATTGAAGTTTTAGAATTAAGGAACTGCTGGTGGTAGTGTTCATAGTGATAATGGTACTAATTTGAGATATGATCATTTGAAGGATTTAAAATAATAGAGATGAGAGTTGAAAGTGGGTTTGAGATTTTGTACATTTTTATATTTTTTAAATAAAAATATAAGAAGGTAAATAATTTTAAAAATATAAAAATTATTTAAAAAATATAAAAATTTTACAAGTGTCACCACCCTATGACTCTTTGATTAATTTTTTTTTCCTTGTTCTTTTATCCTTCATTTCAGCTTATTTTCCTTCATTCTTTCTGTCTTTTGGCCGAGCAAGGGAGAGAGAGAGAGCAAGAGAGAAAAACCTTCAATCCATCTTGAATCCAACCATTTGAGTGCAACCAAGGAAAACTAAACCGATTAACTTGTGAGTTGTGAACTTGGGAAGTTAAGGGAACCAAAAATTTCAAGAGGAGGTGAAGTATTACTCTTGCAGGCCCTTTTGTTGAGGTTTTCTCGGTGACTGAAGTAATATCCGGAAGGATATTTGCACGTTGTTTTGCGTAAATAGGTGAGTGTTCCTTGTTTGCTATATTTTTCTTGACTTCATGACTTGTGTTTTTGTTTGATAATGTGTTAAGTGCTTTCAAGGATTTCCAAAACGAGTTTTCTAGGCAAGCGTGTACTTTACCGCGCTCGACCTAAATGAAACGTAAAATTTTCAATGATTTAATGATTGCTACATTAGTTGCGCATGATGTAAGACTTTTGGCTGAATTGGGCCCTGCCCTTCGTTACCGATCGACTCGAGCCAGAAGCGGACTCGGTCGGGCGATATGGTGACCCTGGGTGAATTTGGTATACTCGAATATTACCTTGTAGTCTGGTGGAACCTGGCCAATTTTCAAGAGGGGGTGAACGAAACGAAAGAACGAACGAGAGTTTTATTTACCAAAAATGCATTTTATTTAAATGACTGGAGGAATAAGGGGAATGACAGGAGAACGAACGAACGAACGAATATATGGCTCCCAGTGAGCCCGTATCCTTTTAATGAATGTGTTTATCGCTTTATTTTGTATTTGTATCTTGAATTATTGGTTATATGTAATGAATACATTGAACTTCCTGTTGCCTATGTGTTCGGAACCTCATTGAACTTTTAACTCATTCCTTTAGTTTTGTTTTCCTTAACAGGGGAAAGCGAGCAAGAATGAGAGCTGTGTATTGACTAGCCTAGTCTAGTTTCTTTTTGGAATGGTTCTCGCCCTAGTGCTCGGCACGGGTTGGATGTATGGTGAATTGAGAACCTTTGTATATTCGATGTTTGTACTCCCTTTTGAGATAGCAACGTATATAAGTTTTGCTTTAAGTTTTGGATCGTTGTTATGTTTAGTCTTGTGGGTTTATTCTGGTTTCGATTGAGGATTGACGTGAACGACTGAGTCCCGGCGAGAGTTGGGCAGGCGGTCCGCTGACCCCTTTGGTTCGCCTTAGAGGGAGGTGGAGCTGTCACAGTTTGCCTCAATGGTTAGGGTTAAAACTCACAGAATGAGATCCCAGATTGCAAGTGGTGGTGAGAAGAAATCCTGCAAAGGGAGATGCTGAATTGAGGCACCTTCTCATGAGTCAACTGGAGGTTGGATTCAGGATAACTACACATGTTCATTTGCCGATTGAATCAATTTGGTGTCAGGACTGTATTGATTCGGGTGTGTAGTTTGGTACCATATTATTTGGTAGTTAAAGGCAAATGGAGTTTTTGGATGGTTTGCTGTGTTTGCTAAAAGAAATATTCGCCAAGGTGGAGATTTGTTAGGAAATTGCTTAATTTCTTTTAGTCAAGATTCCTATTTGGTGTGGGAAGTAACTAGTTTTCTAATTGGATTTAGTTACTTGAAATAGTAGTCAAGTAAAGCCTTATTTAGCTAGAATTAGATATTATTTTCCACTCTATACGAGTTTAGGAAATAGTATTGGTTTCCAATTGTTATTTGATTTTTTGGCAGTAATGTTCTCTATAAATAGGTAGATTGGCATACTACAAAGACACACAAGGAGACACAAGGAGACATAAGGGGCATCATGTAGCCTTATACATGGGGTGTGAGAGAGGGTTCTTGGGAGATGAGAGATGGTATACAAGGGTTGACCTTGGGTTCAAGTTGTATTCTTGTATAGGATTTTCCTCTCATAATAAAGAACAGGTTTCTCTCCGTGGACGTAGGCTCAATGGTGGAGTCAAACCAAGTTAAATATTGTGTGTCGTTTATCTTTCATACTTGTGACTTGTTTCTTATTAAATTGTTATGCACTTGATATCTCAATAGTTGTTTATTCCGCGTTTGGATCCTAACAAAGAAGACTCTAGCAACTACGTTCGTTCGAGTTGTCATTCGTTTGCTACTTCTTGTCAATACTGTGCCTATAACTATATATAAAGCCAAGTTTTGTTCATAAGCAGATGAAAGAAACAAGAACTATGAACTTGGAAAGTCAGGAAACCATGAGATCTTCAATAGGTAGGTAGACATTCTCGTTCAATATCTAGTAATCAGTGACAAGTACTCTAAAAATAAATACAAAATTTAAAGTGATAAGAGTAAAATAATATATATATATAGAGATGGAAAAGTGCGAGTATATTTAACGTGTGAGTGATAGATTTAATGCTGCATATTATGTACTTGATCATTATAGATCTAAATATATGTAAAATTGCAGAAGCCGCAATTCGAACAAAGTACAGGACCTAGATTAAGATCATGGTGAAGTATTATACAGTCACATGAGCAAGCATTCTAAAAGGACAATAGAACCATGTTAGAAAAAGCCAGAAGAGCAATAAGGCAATAATAAAATAATCAGGAGAGAAGAACATTAGCAGGCATTCCAAAGGATTATAGAACCATTTTACAAGAAGCCAGAAGACCCAAAGGCCAATAATAAAATAATCAGGAGAGAAGAACATGGAGTGGTGGTTGATGACTCTGGCAGTTGTTTCAGAAAGCATATCCATTAAAAGGTTTAAAAAGTTGAAAATACCAACAAGAGAACTCAACCCTCTGTCACCAATATAGGGGTATTTTTGGAATGAGGGGCTAATATAGTGTAAAAAAAAACACTACAATTAGTGGACCTTGCTGATAGGGGACCAAAAACACTGTTCATGACATCAACTTCCACTTTTAGATTGTTTGGATAGGATAGGAAATATCGAACCTGTAATAGAAAACTAAAACAATTACCATGGAGTCAATCACGTGCACATCATGACATCATGTAGACCTTTAAAAACAACTTGATCCGTTATCTTATCAATTTAAGCTCTTATTTCTACAAAATAAAGTTAATATCGGACTTTTAATAGAAAATTATAGAACTTTAATGGATACGGTAACGCACATAGCATGTGTACCATTAAAATAAAGAGGAGCAGAATTAAAAAAAAAATCCATAAGTTTCGCTCAGAATTCTGTCAATTTCCATCTCCTAACTTTCCCACATCCTTACTTAGAGCCCTTAACTCATAAATCTTCATTAATCTTGGAATATGAGAATGACTGATGTTGTGATTGTAGGACTAAAGCAGCAAGTGATTTTTGTCTATCCCATTAGCTCTACAGTTTCACATTCATAATTTTTGTACCACTGATATTTGATGGAAATTATTAATGAAGAGCTCTAATTAAGGATATAGGTAAAATCGGAGAGCAAAATCTATGGAATTGCAATTGGAGCTTGCGTATGCGGACTAGACTCCTCTCTGTTGCACCGGAGAGTAAAATTGATTTGAAAATTGATTTAAAAAATTCACACCATTCATAGTATGTTTCATCCTTTTTATTAGTTATACATAAAATTTTGTAACAATTTGACTAATTTTATCATCTAATTAATCATTAAAAATTTTTCTTACACTTTTGGGCCATTTTTCACTGTTCAATTTTTTTTGTATAAATTGAATGCCAAAATATTCTCAAAATTATATCATTTTTTAGTATGTTGATCTAGACATCGAAAGTAAAATAATTACACAATCGGATGATTTTAAAAAAATTATAGTAATTTGGATATAAATAATTGGAAAGAAATCCAATGGAGAGAATCCTAACCCTTTTGTATGCATGTGTTTTTTCATTTTTTTCAATTCAAATCCTTTGTGTTCAAGAGTACACATACTGTATAACGGGACTGACTTCTTGGATTGATTTCATTTTGTAAAAAATCATGGTTAAATTGGTAGGCGGTCACATCTTATGGACCAAATTAGACAGATCTCAAAGATAAAGGATCAAAACGATCATTTTGACATATCCATTTAGTTTTATCAATCCAAGGCGTCAATAACGTGACGTATCCATTTAATTTTATCGTCCAGAATTCAAAAAAAAAATGCAATTGCAAGTTATAAGGAGAAAAGAAAAAATAATAAACATTATATAGGTTAATATTTCAGATTAACTATTAAAATCAAGACAAAAAAATAAAAGGTATGAGTTCAATTTGCTGGAGACCATATGAATCTGATACTTATTGTGGTGCTATAAATGAAAAACACAGTTTCCATTTATTGCAGCCATATCTGGCTAATCACATTGCAGCTGGATCAAGGGCTTTTACAATTGCCAATGATAATTGCAAACTCCAATCTGTGGCCTAATCTCAGTGGTGGAGCTAGGATTTTTTGTTACAGAGGGCGATCGTATGTGTACCAAAAATTATATTTTTACTAGTGTAATTTTATAGTTTTGGCTTGTATGTTGATTTCTTCTTTTTAACGCTTAATCATCCGATCTCTGATCTAATTGCCCTCAAAGCAAAAGTTCTAAGTCAAATTTCTATGTCAGCAAGTCCTCTTGTATCAGTATATTATTGTAACAAAACAATAGCAAAGGCAAGGGTATGAAACTTTTATATGGAAGTTGTATGTCTACTGATAAATCGAAATATGCAATGGCTGTATACTGATATAACTACTCAGTTTTATCTTCTCATTCTTACAATCCTATGGGAAAAAATATATATAATTTGACCATTCTCTAGTATCACACTTTGCAGTGCAATCATAATTCAAAGTGCAAATCAAAAGTACACATATAATACTACTAATAGATGTAACTATTGTTTATATGTAGGGATGCAGCGGGTCGGATACTCTCGAAATTCCTTCTTACCAAACTCTAACCCGCTTATCTAAATTTTTTATCAAACTTTATCAGGTAATTTTATGGGTTTTAATTACTATTACCAAACCCTCTTACGCACGGATTCAGATTACCCATTGGGAACCTTCTATTTATTAATCTAAATAGTTTAAAGAAAATGAAAATTATCTTTTATCAAACTAAATTAATTTATACATCATGGTAAATCAATGCACTATATTGAGTCTTAAATTTGGGTAGAGCCACAGAACTTGCATATCAAAAAAATGAAGAGTTAAATTAACATTCTTCCATTTTTAATCACAATTGTCTCCATTTGAGAATTTCAGCTAAATCATGCCTCTAGCATTTACAATTTCAACAAATATCAAAAAGAAGATTTAGACAATTGTTCACAAGGTCATTTCCAAATAATGAGTTTTATATAAAACATGGCACAAAACACTTCACAAGACAAATATAGAAAACAAAAATACAAACTAAAGAAAATAAGAGGGTTATGGGTTGTGTAACGAGTTGGTTTAAAGTTATGTGCTATTATACTATAAAATTGAGACCGAAGAATATATATAGGGTATCGGGTATTCGGGTTATCTATCTGTAATCTTTCATCAATACCAATCTCTAATGAATAATCCATTAGTCATTTAATTGAATTAACTATCGGATCGAGTATCCACGGGTATTAGGTTTTACCTTACCCATTGCCATTCCTATTTATATGTTTATAGAGAGAACAATTCAAGACATGCAAATCTTATTTGTTTAAACTTAACATATAGAAGATCACATATATAGAACCAAGTGCTTGAATTGAAAATCTCATACCCTAAAACTGAAGTGATTATTCGAATCTCGTACCCTAAAGCTGAAAATTAGAATGAAATGATTATTTGAAAGGTGTACACAGTTTAAGTTTGAATTAATTTTTCTTGACATAATAGATAAAGTTTTAACAAGTTAATATTTAATGCTAAAATGATTAATAACAAGTTGTATCTTATAGATCAATTAACTAACTAGCAAGGTTAAAAATATTTAAAGAATAAAAGTTCAAATTTGGTGGTGGGTTGGGGGAGGGGGGGGTGGGAGCATCGAGAGAAAGACTCTTAATAAAAATTTCCAAAATCTCTAACAGGCTAATGGAAAATTTTCAAAATCCATGGAATTGCTATTGGTGCTTGCGTATGCGGACTAGACTCCTCTCTGTTGCACTGGAGAGAATTTTTCTACAATTGTACCCGAATAAAATTGTTTTGAAAATTGTTTTAAAAAAATTTACACCATTCATAATATGTTTCATCATTTTTATTAGCCATACATAAAATTTTGTAACAATTTGACTAATTTTATCATCTAATTAATAATTAAAAATTTTCTTACACTTTTGGTCCATTTTTCACTATTCAAATTTTTTGTACAAATTGAATGCCAAAATATTCTCAAAATTATATCATTTTTAAGTATGTTGATCTAGACGTCGAATGTAAAATAATGACACAATCAGATGATTTTAAAAGAATTATAGTAATTTGGATATAAATAAATGGAAAGAAATCCAATGGAGAGAATCCTAAACCTTTTGTATGCATGTGTTTTTTCATTTTTTTAAATTCAAATCCTTTGTGTTCAAGAGTACACATACTGTATAACGGGACTGACTTCTTGGATTGATTTCATTTTGTGAAAAATGATGGTTAAATTGGTAGGCGGTCACATCTTATGGACCAAATTAGACAGATCTCAAAGATAAAGGATCAAAAATGATCATTTTGAATGATACACATATCCATTTAGTTTTATCAATCCAAGGAGTCAATAACGTGACGTATCCATTTAATTTTATCATCCAGAATTCAAAAAAAAAAAAAGAAGCAATTGCAAGTTATAAGGAGAAAAGAAAAAATAATAAACATTATATAGGTTAATTTTTCAGATTAACCATTAAAATCAAGAAAAAAAATAAAAGGTTTGAGTTCAATTTGCTGGAGACCATATGAATCTGATACTTATTGTGGTGCTATAAATGATAAACACAGTTACCATTGATTGCAGTCATATCTGGCTAATCACATTGCAGCTGGATCAAGGGATTTTACAATTGCCAATGATAATTGCAAACTCCAATCTGTGGCCTAATCTCAGTGGTGGAGCTACGATATTTTGTTTCGTATGTGTACCAAAAATTATATTTTTACATACCACTTCTAACCCAGGCTGCTTTCTATTGATGATTGCATAGAAAAGTAATAGATTTAATGTAAATGGACTTACAAGAATATTGAGTAGACAACGGAAGCTTGTATTGTAGAAACCTTGAATCTTCTTTTTTAGTTATTACATTTACATACTTTGGAGTATTAATACAATTACAATTTTCTTCACTTTCTGAACTAGATATATCATCATAATAATCTTCTTCAGTATTTTGATCTTTTTCATTTATCAATAAATTTATTAATTTATTTTTAATTTCTTCTTCGTCTACACATATTTCTGTAATTTTTTCTTTCAATTTATATTTGTTTGCTTTATGACCTATTTTTCCACATTTGTAACAAACAATTTTTCTTTTAGTAAACTTTCTCTTTCTTTCTGGTTTATTTTCTTTAGGTTTTTTGTATTTTATTTTTCTATTATATTTTTTATCTTTCTTTTTATATGCTGATGGTGATTTAATTCTTTTAATTCCAAATGCATCACAAAATGATCCTACTTCCTTTGTTTTAGAACCATATTTTATTTGTAATCTTAATTCTGAACATAACATTAATCCTTCTTTTTTGACAAATGCAAATAATTGTCCAAACGTAATATTCTCAAATGAAATTACATCTGTTCCCATTTCTTTTTGTAAACTATCCATTATTCTTTGTGAGAATAAACTTGGTAATCCTGTTATGAATCTTTCTTTCCAGAATGAAGCATTACAATCTCGTTTTCTTAATACATTTGTTAAAAACATATCTTTATAGCATCTAAAGTCTGATAATGTAGGACATCTTAAATTTGTTAAAAATGTTTTATTAGAATTTAATTCTTCTTTTGGATTTCCTATGAAATACATTACTATTGTTACTATTAGGAATTCTGCAGCATCTGATTGTATTTGAATATTTCCTTGATCATCTTCAATTTCTTGGGTATGTTCTAATATTGATAATTTATCTTGTAATGTTAGAGCATTATCCCACCAATTTTTTAATTGTCCAGTGAATCCTGAAACTAATAATGTTGCGATATTTCTTTCTTGAATATTTTTAATTTTATAAGCAAGTCTAGCCATTCCCATTTCTTGCAAATTATTTAATACTTCATATTCAGCTTTACCATCTATATTCCATTCATAAATTGAATCTCCATCATATTTAGTGGTACGAAATTTTGATCTTTCTTCGTATTGAATATCCGGAGGACTGGGTCTTGGATAATAATTTTTTGTACTTACCATTCTCCAATTTTTATTGGTATTATCATTTATCCTTCTTCTTCTTATTCTATTTAATTGATTATCTCCTTCCTCTTCAAATTGAGTTTCTATAGGTAATATTATATTTTCTTCTAGATCTGAATTTATTGATTCTTCACTTGAATTTTCGAATTCCTCAGTTAAATTTTCTTCTATAATCTGGTCTAAGGTATTTATTTTGGGTGTTGAAGGTTTTACTTCTGTTAAGTTTTGTAATGCTTGAGATATTTTATTTAATATATTGTCTGTAGTATTTATCTTTTGATTATTAATATTTTGTACTAAATCTTGTTCCTTTTCTTTGGTCAAACTTCTAGGTTGAAAATGCGGTGCTGAAATATCATTTGGGAACTTTAAATCTGGTTTCTTTAATGTATCTATTTTTGTATTTAATATTTCCATATGTTGGGAAATTGTATGAAGAATTTGATTTGTATAATTATTTTGTTGGTATACTTTTTTAATATCTTCTAAATTTATTGTATTATTTGTACTTGATTCAGCTTCCCTACCCTTTTTAAAAGGTGAGGCTATTATTTCTCCTTTTCCTATATTTATTTTTACTTCTTGTAATGGAGGGTGTATGGATGTTATAATTTGATCGTCTTTTAACTTCCATTTTTTATATATATTAGTTTGAACATTTATTTGAGATGTATTATATATGTCATTTATTCCCAATTTTGACGTATAAAATGCTAACCATGTAAAGAAAGGAAAATCAAATTTTTGTTTATCTAATTCATTTTTCCATTCTATAATTAATTTGTTCTTGTATTCAGATTCTAATTGAAAAAACCAAATTCTTTTTTCCCTATTTTCTTCATCTTCAAAATCTTCTTGTAAACATTTATGATTTATTATATAAGGTTTTCTTATAACATTTATTTCTCCTCTCATTTGTGAATGTGTGGGAGAATATTCTGTTTGATTTTGATTTATTACCTCTGGAACTGGGGTTTTATATTTAAAGGTTGAAGTATTTTCTATGGGAAAATTTATTTCAGTAGATTCATAATTTGAATGTCTAGCTGGTAACCATGAATAACTTGAACTAGGTCTTTCTCTTAATGAAGTGAATCTTATTAAAGTATTTCCATCAGGTTTCTCTATAATATCTTCTGCAGTAGTTTGTTCTATATTTCTTGCTATTTGTGGATTTTTTATTTCAAATTCACTTGGTATTGTTATTTCATTCCATTTTAATCTTTTTGGTGTATAAGTTGTAGGTCTATCTGCATCTACTTGTAATAAAGTTGTTTCTTCCTTAAGAGTTGGAGTCATTATAAATTTAGGATTTAAATGTGATGATAAAGGTCTATAATATATTCTATATATTATTGCAAAATTCTTTGTGTGTTTTTCAAATTCATTTCCTTGTAGATGAATATCTAATATGACCGAATTCAAAATATGTGGGTCTGTTAGGTCTATTGAAAAATTTGGAGCACAGTTAAAATATATGGGTCCATTACAAACATTTGTTTGAATCATAGAGAGTAAAAAAGTTTTATATCGTTTCCTCTATAAATAGAATCAAAATTCAGAAGAAAGGCATCGGCGAACACTACGAGACTAGATCAATGAAAACTCTCCCTATTTTGTAATTCAACCAACCTCTTTCCAAGTTCAACCACTCTTTTGTATTCAAGCATCTTTTATATTCAATAAAGAAGATTCAAGGTTTCTACAATACAAGCTTCCGTTGTCTACTCAATATTCTTGTAAGTCCATTTACATTAAATCTATTGCTTTTCTATGCAATCATCAATAGAAAGCAAAAAGTTTAATCATTCAAGAAGATAAAATGCCAAAAATAATAGAACCTTTTAGTATTTCGAAAATCGAAAGTAGATTCGGATGATTCTGCTGACTCGTCAATTTTGTTGGTTTCTTCTTTCTTATCCTGCTTTTGCAAATAGTCCAAATATTCTTTGAGTAGTCTTGGATCTTGAATCATCTTTTTCATCAGAAAGTCATTTGAACTTGCCTCGGATACCATCTCGGTATCTTTTTCTTTTTCTTTCTTTATTGGAGTAGTTGTTGGGGTAGGTGCCATAGTGGTTGGAGTAGGTGGAGAAGTTGTTGTAGTAGGTACCGTAGTGGTTGGAGTAGGTAGCTGTTTGGTCCACTTGAGTTTGTCCCCTGTTGTTAGGAATCTGATGACGTTTACTTGATCTCCAAATTCCTGATTGAATCCTGTCCACCATTTAATTTTAAATTCTCTGACCAATGACATTGGAAGTGGTTTTTCTAATTCTTGATGGATCTTAAAACTCCAGCAAAAGATCCATGGAACTTTGAACTCCATATGAAATAAAATTGGCCTTGTATATTCTCCTCCCTTTGCTCTTTTTAGGTATATCTGAAATCCCATGAGCACGTTTGGAGGTAGAATTTCTGGTTGTGGTCCAAACCATTTCCACCAATGATTGAACCAAATTGGAAATTCTCTACTGCAACTTTCTTTGAATGTGAAGAACCAGGAATGATTGAATGGTCTAAAAAGGAAAGCACGATACCATGCCATTTTGTAATCTTGATATGTAAATCCATCTGGAATAAATCTTACTGAAAAGGATTTTTTAGAATAAAGAGAAGTCCATTCATTGGGAGAACAAACTTTCTTTATTATACATTTTGGATGGCTGACTATATTTGGATTTTTTCTATCTGGAATAGGAAATATTTCAACAGATTGAGTATCTGTAAGAATTAATTCATAGTAATCCAAATTTTTTGAGGAATCATCTGGTTGCCAATAGCATTTTTGAGGAAAGATTCTTTGGGTAATTTGATTGAGGGTAGAGTATAAAGGTACTTCTTGAAATCTTGTTAGCTTGTAAGTCCATTTACATTAAATCTATTACTTTTCTATGCAATCATCAATAGAAAGCAGCCTGGGTTAGAAGTGGTATCAGAGCCACATTACGACTGCATATTTAGATTTTGAATTTATTACTTTATTTGAATTACGTTTCTATTTCAAATTGGCTAATTCATGCATTTATGTTTATTTATTAAATTTTACTGAAATCGTTGGTAAGACTTGATGCCTTGTAAGCCTGTTGGTAAGTCCAGGTTAGGATGTTCCAGGCAGAGTGCTCGGTTGTTCCAGGTTAAGTAAAAATTTTAAAAATAAAACATGGCTGCATTTCTTAGACAATTTAAAATAGGATCTAATTCAAAGCAAGCTAATATAGTACAAAGTCATGAATATCATATGCCCATAAATAATTCAGATTGGACAATTTCAGAAGAAAAAATAGAACATATTTATAGAATAGGCCCTTTTGATTTCAAAACAGCTTTATCAGTTAAAACACATGAAGAAACAATATCTATTCAAGAAGAATATCAATCAATTCCATTATTAAATCATAATACAATTCAAAAATATTTAAGTAAAGGATATCGCTACATTTTTGATGGATCTTAAAACTCCAGCAAAAGATCCATGGAACTTTGAACTCCATATGAAATAAAATTGGCCTTGAACACTACGAGACTAGATCAGTGAAAACTCTCCCTATTTTGTAATTCAACCAACCTCTTTCCAAGTTCAACCACTCTTTTGTATTCAAGCATCTTTTATATTCAATAAAGAAGATTCAAGGTTTCTACAATACAAGCTTCCGTTGTCTACTCAATATTCTTGTAAGTCCATTTACATTAAATCTATTATTTTTCTATGCAATCATCAATAGAAAGCAGCCTGGGTTAGAAGTGGGACTTGAACAATTGTACCAATGACAAGTATATATTTTGCCTAGTATTTTGTATATATTTTGATTGGATTGTGGTGGAATTGGGTTTAAAATGATGATAAGAATGGCTATTTTGATGATTAGGTGATAACTAGTTGATGTAATAAGTAAAGTTTGAAAAATTGCACGAAAGTGGGCACATTTATTGATTAAATTTGCTTTTAACAGGAAGGCAAATATATGGCACCAGATAAAAGGAGTCAATCCGGATATCGCGCTAGATACTAATTAGAGAGTTTTCAGAAGAAAGGATGGTCAGCATTATACAGCGTCAGATAGTGAAATTTGTTTCCAATACTGCATTGGATACTGGAGCGGAAAAAATTTCCAAGTTGCGCAACTTGTACAACGTGCAGTCAACTTTTCAACCTTTTCCTCTGTGACAGTTGGCACATTTTAACGGTTACTTTTTGGGTCTAAAACATCAACTTTTGTTACCTTTTTGCAACTTTATATCATCTCAATATCAAATTGTGTCGAGAAAATGTGATGAGGACTTTTTGGAGGAAACTTCTTGAAGAAGAGAAAAGCACTTTTGTTTGGTCATCAAGAAAAATAGAATAGAAGATAGAAAGCAGTTTCTTAGACTAGAACTCTCTCTCTAGAATAGAATAGGACTTTTAACAAAACTTCTGATGAATTCTTGATGTAATCTTGGCATTTGGAAGACAAAGGAAAAATTAGAGCTTGGAGATCCTTGTTCCTTCAATCAAATAAGCATTTTCTTCTCCCTTTCTCTTTATTTCGTTAGATATATGTTGGGATTCATAAAAAATCTAAGCTTTATGTGTTTATTCTTCATGTCTAGCTAAGATATTTGTTCTAGAGGTGGATGACACCTATGTGTTTCTTGATCTTGGTTTGAATAAGTAGATGAATGTTACTCTTTGTATTTGCTAGGTCATCTAAACTTGCTTGATCATTTGTGAATGCTTGATCACCATTTACAAATTATTTTTTGTTATTTATCGATGAAAGTTGGTAGATTATGATGGAACCGGATTAGATGGAACTTAACGTTTTAGCACACAAAAATAGCGTTGACACTAAGTGGGTTTTAGTACATTCTTGAATTTAATGGCACCATACTTGTTGTTTCACTATGAAAAGTTGGAAAATACACGTATAAGAGACAATCGATTAGTCGTGAAATCGAGTTTTTGATACCATTTGTGAATGAACCCTTAGCAAGACAAGTAGTATAGCATTTATCACTCATTTGAACTACAGATAAGAACACTCGGTTGATTTCATATCCTAGAGCTTGTGTGTTAGTTGAGTTCATCCCTTAAACTTGTAGCTGTTACACATTAGTATCTAAAGTAGCTTTCAATTCTTATTATTGTTGCTTGTCTAGATAATAAAGTAGGAAAAAGTTCTAGTAATTGCGAGTGCTCCTCGAGGGATTGACCTTAACTTCCTTATACTATAAAACGACCTGTATACTTACAATTAACAAGGAAGTTATTAAATAAAACTAGAGTTCTGGGTGAACCTCGTTAACCAGTCATAGATTATAATTTTCTCAAAGTAGAAAATAATTTGAAATATGACAAAGTGAACCAAAAATTAAGAAACCAAAAAAAAATTATAATTTAGACTGACTCCCAAGAAATATAAAACTTGAGGATAACCGAAAGTCCAATGCTTCAATTGTAATTCTATATAACAAATTAAGCAACCAACCACTTCATGTTAAGGAGTATAAAAAGAATAAGAAAATACAATAGTTGTCAAGCCTCAGATCCACAAGAGGACAAGGCGTATGAACACCTAAGTGATCTAAAACTTTCAACTTACAAATTGAAACATAAATGGAGAAAATTCCAACATTTAAAATTCGAATACAACCAAATGATATCCTAACTATCCAACCTAAATTGAAGGTTATAAAATTATAGACCGATGCCTCTTATTTACTTTTTCAATCAATCAAAAAATCTTGCATATAATAGAACCCACGGTTTGAAAGTCAAAAAAAAAAAACAAAGACAAACAAAAAAACTCATCCTATCCGCATCACGCAAGAAAAGATTTAACTCTACGATTATTAACGAAAGGCATGAGCCACAATTTGCAAAATACATAGTTTATATGCTCCTCTTCTGACCTAATTACGCTTGCATAGCATAATTCTTTCTAAATAATATTGGCATTCTATCAATAGCATGTAGTCAACAAATCCAATACATATCAAATTCTTTTTCACATTGATACAAAATCTGTATCATTACTAAGTTCAAGATAAAACACAACCTTCAATGATCACTAAGATATCCAATCCCGAATGCTTGTCTAGCCAGAGGGTCATGGGATCTTAGTTGTTCACCCAACTAGGTCGGTCATATGTTCATATCATAGGAGGTTGGGACTGGTCCCATCAACAGTAATCCGGTAACAAAAAATTTATGTAAATATATAGTTGGAAAAACATTTCGAACACTTAATAGAGCCATATTATTTCATAATGGAAGAAATATAACATAAACATACTCATTCAAGGATTTTCTTAAACAAACAAGCTTTAAACAATAAAGTTCAGAAAATTCAATTTAAAAACATAGAGCATGAACCGTTTACTTTAAACTATGTGAGATCACCACAAAAAAAAGACTTTTTCGTGACAAAGTTTTTACGACGACGGCTCAGTTTGTCATGAAAAGTCAGTTATTTATGACAATTTTTTGTTTGACAGGAAAAATATGTTCTGTTATGACAATGGCCTTTCTATTGTCAGGAATGGTGTCCTAACTAGGATAGCAGCTCCACCTTTTCATGAAAAGTCATCCTTTTTGTCATGAAAACTCTCTCCATTAGCACTACTATTTTAGAAAACACTACAACAAAAATGGCTTTTCCTGACATGCTTATAAGGACACTTGTTGGTTTGTGTCATTATAGTACTTCTATTATGACACTTATTATCAACTCAATAATATATACTTTAATTTTTTTTATTTTATCTGATATAAGAATAATAATGTGCCTTTAGACTACCTATAATAACACTCGAGAAAATGTTACTATTCACAAGTTTTTCATCGTCCTCATGTGAGGTGCACGTGTTCCTTTTTCTTCTCCTCCCTAAGTAGGGCAAACACAAATTCACTTCTTGTTTTCTCCTCCGTCGCTCTTGCTCTTCTTGTTGGATCTTTAATCCAACGTTGGACTTATATGTGAATAATTATGGGTTGCAAACTGTCAAATAAGGTTAAATCCAATTAAAGTGATCATATATGGTTTGGATTTAATGTATCTAATAGGATATGAGCCTTTAATGTGTAGAGATTTAAAGGCTCCTATTTCTATGATGGGTTGAAATAGGGTTCCAAAAAAGGGTTCCAAAAGGTAACAGAAATGTTACCTATAAATAGGGTTATGGTCCCCAAGTTACAGGTATGATACTATTTATCGTATTTTCTAGTACTACAAAATAACTCTTCCCTGATATCCCATCGTCAGGAAAGATACTAGAGAGATACTAAGAACTCTCTCAAAGGATTGGTAAATACGTGTTAACTTGGAAGGTCACCCCAATATCTTTGGAGATTCAAATATCAGGTTGTCGATATGAATCCAGGTACGCTTCCGCAATTTTTATTGTTGATTTATTTCTTAATAATCACCATATAGATCTTGGGTTTAATAAGTGATGATTTTCATTCAAAAATTAAATATAAATAACCACCCTAATAAGTGGTATCAGAGCCCATATGGTTGATTATTAGGAAATAATTTGGATTTAGCAATTCATAGTTGTTTTTATTAAAAAAAAACTATGATTAATTTAGTTTTTCGTTTGCACGGCTGAAAGTTTTTTTTTTTTTTTGTTTCGTGGTTATAGTCATGTTCATGATTTGGCTTTATGTTTCAGTTTCATGTTTTGGCTTTTGTAATCCGTAAAAGAATTGCAATCACTTTTGGTTTTGCTGCATGGCTAATGAATCCAGACTACATGTTTGCTAAAGTCATTCACATGCTTTCTTAATGATTATCGTGTGAATATGTGAATAACATGAATCAAGTTCCAGCGTTGCGTCTCTATCTCTATGCTCACAACATTGATTGCTAGGTGTCAATTCGTGACGTTGATTGACGTGAATTGTGTCTTTATGCCTTTGGTCAGGTCCCACGATAGTCAAACCTTAGTTGTTGGTTTTGATATTTTACTTGGCCGATTCATTGTTTATTGCACAGATTCATTATATTTAATTAGCCAATTCATTGTTATGCAGATTGATTTTTAATATATTTATGTTAAGGATATTAGGGTTTCTCTAATTTAAGTGAACCCTAATAAAGATAAACAAGACATTTAAGGCCAACAAAAGTCCATATGTTTGGCCCACTAAATATATATTTTTATAAAGTGCTTATGGACTTCAAGAATATTTTGGACTTGAATAATAAATTTGGGTCAAATTATGGATATGAACCTTTGGTGCAATAAGTCTTGATCTAATTTGATTGGTTTGACCATGTTTGACCACGTTTTAACTAGAGTTGACCGAAGTTGATTTTGATCAAAATTTTTGTTTAATTTGTGATAATTTTAAATTTGAATATTGGTATGATTATATATATTTTGAAATAAATTAATTGAAATAATATGTCACCAAAGTGACTTCTATTATGAAAATTAATTTATTTTAAAATATAATTAGTTGGATACTAGTAATTTTATGAATATTGATCGGTTCAAAGGAAGGTCAATATTTAATGAAATTACATGTAATAAATACGTAATAATTATTCAGATTTTACATATGATTTATAAATTGGTCCAAAGAAAAATTTATTTTTTGACATGTTATTATTATCAGTATTTATTATTGCACCAAGATATCACTTAGAAGTTCATATTTTTGTCCAAAGACAAAATATTAATGGAACATCAGTATCTTGAGATGGGGTTACCTTTATTTAAATTTATTATTGTTTTGGTTTATGTGAGTTTGTTTTAATTATATTATATTTTCTGTTCAGTTGCGAATGATCTTACAAATATTACTTCCAACATCAATAATGTTCCTATGTTGAATGACACAAACTTCAAGTTCGGAAAAGAAAATCTCTTGATAGTACTTGGAGTAATGGATCTCGACCTTGCATTAAGGGATGATTCTTCCCCATCTCTTACAGATCAGAGTACCTCTGATGAAAAGAAAAATAATGAAAGATGGGAGAGATCGAATCGTTTGTGTTTGATGATCATTAAAAAGACCGTTCCAGAAGCATTCAGGAGAACAATGTCAGAAACGATAGTAACCGCTAAAGAGTTCCTTCAGAACATTGAAAAAAGTTTGTTAAGAACGAAAAGACTGAAGTTAGTACGCTCTTGACACATCTAGTTTCGATGAAATATAGTGATAAAGGTAATATCAGAGAGTACATTATGGAGATGTCTCATCTTGTCTTAAAATTGAATGCACTCAAATTGAAACTCTCCAAAGAGTTACTGGTGCATTTGATTTTAATATATCTTTTTATATAGTTTAGCCAATTTAAGGTAAGTTACAACTGGCAAAAGGAGATTTGGTTTCTAAATGAACTCATCTCACACTGTGTAGAGGAAGAGGAAATGTTGAAATAAGATCAGACAGAAAATAAGATCATTTGGTATTAACCACTTATAATAAAAGTAAGGGACTTATGTGAAAGAAGGAAAAAGGAGCTACAGGTACAGCGCCACAAAAGAAACAACAAAAGAAATCAGATGATCAGTGAAAGAATAGTTGTTTCTTCCGTGAAACTGAAGGGCATAAAAAGAAGCATTGCACCAACTATCACGCTTGGTGTGCTAAGAAAGGTATGCTTCTTAATTTGATTGTTCTGAGGTTAATTTAATTTCGGTACCTAGACACACATGGTGGTTAGATTCTGGTGCAACAACTTACATCAGTGTGTCTATGCAGGGTTGTCTGAATTGCCGAAAGTCTAATGATAATGAAAGATATATCTACGTAGGCGATAGCAAAACAGTTCAAGTTGAGATAATTGGAGTTTTTAAATTATTGTTAAAGACCGGATTTTATTTGGATCTCAATGAAACATTTGTTGTACCGTCCTTTCGACGGAATTTAATTTCTATTTCTACTTTGGACAAATTTGGTTATTCTTGTTCATTTGGAAATGAAAAATTTGAATTGTTTCATGATTCAAAATTGGTTGGTTCTGGTTCTTTAATGCACTATGATAATCTATATTTAATTGATACAATTGTCTCATTTAATGAATCTCTGCATTTGAGTACTAGAGGAGTAAAGAGAAAATTAACTACTAAGAATTCAACCACATTATGACACAAGAGATTGAGACATATTTTCAAACGGAGAATGGAAAGACTTGTATCAAATGAAATTCTCGACCTTTTGAATTTTACAGATTTTGATGATTGTATTAACTGTATAAAGGGGAAACAAACCAATAAAAGGAGATTTGAAACCAATAGGTTCTTAGACGTCTTAGAACTTATACATATGGATATTTGTGGGTCATTTTCTACATCTGTTTGGAATGGTCAACAATATTTTATAACGTTCATAGACGATTTTTCAAGATATGGCTACGTATATTTCATTTTTGAAAATTCACAGTCACTGGATGTGTTCAAAAATTTTAAGACTAAAGTTAAGAATCAACTCGATCAACAAAAGAATTAAAAGCGTCAGATCTGACCGTGGTGGTGAGTACTATGGTAGATATGACGGTTCAGGTGAACAACGTTCAGGACCATTTGCTAAATATCTAGAGGAATGCATTATCGTCCCACAATACACTATGCCGGATTCACCCACTATGAATGGTGTAGCTGAAAGACGAAATAGAACGCTTAAAAATATGATAAGGAGTACGATATGTCATTCTATCTTACCAGAGTCACTCTGGGGAGAAGCATTTAAAACTGCAGCATATATTTTTAACAGAGTTCCAACTAAAGCGGCTATCAAAATTCCTTATGAGTTTTAGACAGGGAAAAAATTTAATTTAAAGCATTCACATATTTGGGGATATCTAACTGAGGCAAGGTCTTATAGGCCAAATGAAAAGAAATTGGACTCAAGAACAGTTAGTTGTTATTTTATTGGATACTCTGAAAGATCTAGGGGTTATAAGTTTTATGATCTCACAACTAAATCGATTTTTGTGACAGGAAATGCCCAGTTCTTTGAGGACGTCGAGTTTGGAAGAGAAAATACAGTAAGGGACATTGTCTTTAAAGAGAAATATATTAATATTTCCACAGGTGTCATTGACTTTATTCAGGATCTTATTCTTGAACTTGATCATGACATGACAAATCAAGACAATGTCGAAGAACAAACTGTTATAGAAAAACAAACTCTTTCTCTCCAAGAACCGGTGCCATTAAGAAAATTCACTAGAGAAAAGAGAAGTGCAGTACCAGATGATTACATTAGTTTTCTTCAAGAACATGAGAATGACACTGGATTGATGGAAGATGATCCAATCAACTTCCGTCAAGCCATAAAAAGTTTAAATTCTCAAAAGTGGATCGATGTCATGAATGAAGAGATTAAATCCATGAAAAATAATGATATTTGTGATCTTGTCCCATTGCTAGAAGGAGCGAAACCCATTAGTTATAAATAAATATTTAAAATAAAAAAGGATTCAAACGGCAATGTAGAAAGATACAAAACTTGTCTTGTCGCCAAGAGATTTACACAAAAAGAAGGTATCGACTATAAAGAAACCTTCTCTCTAGTCTTTCCAAATGATTCTTTTACAATTATCATGGTATTAGTGACGCATTTCGATATTGAATTACATCAGATGAATTAAAGATAGCGTTTCTCAATGGTAACATTGATAAGACAATTTATATGGTGCAACCAGAAAATTTTGTATCAGGAGATCCAAAAAATACGGTTTACAAATTTAAAAAATTCATCTATGGGTTCAAACAAGCGTCTCGGCAATGGTATTTCAAATTTCATCAAGTGATCATCTCATTTGGTTTTGAAATGAATTTAGTAGATAATTGTATATACCATAAGTTCTGTGGGAGCAAGTATATTTTTTTGGTATTGTACGTTGATGACATTTTGCTTGTCAGCAACGATATTGGTCTATTGCATGAAATCAACAAATTTCTAACTAAGAATTTTGAGATAAAAGATTTTGGTGATGCATCTTTTGTGTTAGGCATACAAATACACCGGAATCGATTTCGGGGTATTTTAGAACTATCACAAAAGAGCTACATCGAAAAGGTTCTTAAAAGATATGACATGCAAAATTGTAAATCAGGTGACACCCCTGTGGCTAAAGGAGACAAATTTAATCTTGAACAGTGTCCTAAGAATGCTTTTGAGGAAAAAGAGATGTAAAAGATTTCTTATGCATCAGCAGTAGGGAATGTTGGGTAGATATTTGAGTACTTCTGAATTAGATCGTTGAAAAGCAAGCAAACGGGTCTTGTGGTAACTACAGAAAATAAAAGATTACATGCTCACTATCGGAAGTCAGATGAGTTAGAGATCATTGGGTATACTGATTCCGATTATGCTGAATGCCAAGATACTATGAAATCAACGTCAGATTATATCTACTTATTGGCTAGAGGTGCCATATCCTTAAAAAGTGTTAAACAGTCCCTCATAGCATCTTCTACTATGACTGCAGAGTTTATAGCTTGTTATGAGGCATCCAATCAAGAAATTTGGTTACGAAATTTTGTCACAGGATTACGTGTAGTGAATAGTATTGAAAGATCATTCAAATTATTTTGTGACAATTAGTCAACAGTCCTATATTTCAATAATAACAAGAGCTCGACGAAATCTAAATATATAGATTATTTTGTAGAGACTATAGCATATCTAAAGAGGTTCAGGTCTAGGATTTGGGGTGTTTAGACCTTGATCCTGATGGAGAGCTGATTGCAATAAAGGAATGAGAATTTATATTTGATGTTCGACATTTGCTTAGTTATGTATGTTAGGGGAAAACACATTAAGAGAATCCACCAAAAAACCTAATATATAAGTCAGGAACTCAATTTTGATTCAAAAGGTTAAACTATTAGGTCTCGAACTCTTGTTTATATATTAACTATTTTTTCTCTCTCGAACTAATGTGAGATATAATTCTTTACTCATGAATCTAACAAATCTTCTCTTTCATGAATAACCCTTCATATTAAACCCAAGTTTGTAAACTCTTCTTCAAACCCACTTAATACTCAACGCAAGTCTACCTTATCACCTAAGATCACTTTTTTTTTTCCGATCATGGATCTACTCTTCTTCAACATCCAAACTAGATTTCACACCTTCGCCAACTCTTGGCTCCTTGGTCTAACACCTATCGGATCCCCTGCCAAACCTATGAGCACTTGATTCAAAACCAGCCAAAATCTTTGGCACTTCGGTTTATCACCAAGAATAGAATTTTCACCGACTCAATTTCGAGAAGAATTCATTTGCCTATAAATAGCCCAACCTCACAACTAGAAGCTCTGATACCATTTGTTAGGGAGAAACATCTCGAAAGAATTCATCAAAGAATTCAATATGTAAATTAGAAATTCAACTTTGACCCAAAAGTTTAAACTATTAAGTCTTGAGTCCTTACTTATATATTAATCACTCTTTCTCCAATATGGGATATAATCTTTTATTCATAAATCTAACAATGTAAGTATTTGAAAATGGTTGATTATATATTTTTATTAAGTTGGATCCTTCGATGAACTTGTGAAATGAAATCTCCTATGATTGTGAAGGAAATGTTGATTATGCAGGTGAATTATTTTATATTTCATGGAATTTAAATTAGTTTAGTTTTGTGCCTTGTATCTTATACGGAACGTGACATAGCATACGTAGGACATGCCATCACGGAAGGAGTCAGTATAAATGTTTCTAAACTGGAGTGATCGCAGTGCCCTTCTCTTGATTCAGTACAAGAACATAGAGGGTTTTTGGTTTAACTGGTATTACAGAAGATTCATAAAGGGGTATGGCATGATTTGTAGACCTCTTATGGAGTTACTGGAGAGTTTGTCCCTTGGCATTGATTTTGTTTTGATTCTCCCAGTCGTCGAACCTGATCGATTCAAGTCTTCTCCTTACGTCCCCGCCTCTAATTTCGTTTCGTTCTTCTTCCAATTGTTGAGCCTGATTGACTTGAGTCTTTTTCCTGCCTTCCGGCCTCTCCTTCATTTCGTTCTTTCTTTTCTTCCCTCGTTTGAATGAAGACACCCGATTATGATTTTGTTACTTCATTATTAATTTTATTACCGCTTTTCTAAATGCTATAGGTACTAGAAGTCAAGGGACTTGTACCTCAGCAACCTTGGCATTAATATGTAATGACTGCATTTTTAGGTGGTAGATATTAGAAGTTAAGTGACTTGTACCATAGCAAGGACAAAACAAAAAGAATCAAGGAACAACGTGAAAAACTGGAAATCAAAGGCTTTAAATGTCGCAAAATATATTATCTTGAAAACTAAGCTTTAGTCTTATAAATAAATGTTGGGTTATACCATTATAGTATTCACTTTCTATTTTTTAACTTGTCACACACACTTAATGAGGGACATGGATCTAGTACTATTGATCTTGGTGGCGTTGGTATACAATCGCTATATACTAACCCGGATTTATGCAATATTTTGTTCGTATATATTAACTTTTAATTCAAAAAAACACTAGTATTGTGTTGTTATGCATCAAATAAAATATATCACACAACTGTACCAGCCCAATGCCCTTTCTTGAATATGTATTTTGCCTAATATATATATTTGTGTATGACCTAATATGCATTTTAAGTCTGTATAAGAAATTAAGGTATGTGAACTTCGTTACCTATGTAAAAATAGTGAAGGAATTACATCCATAAGAAAAAGTAGTTACTGTGACTAACAAATTTGATCGTAAAAACTATGATACAAGTCACAAAAAAATTTTTGACCTCCTAGTGACTTTTCATTGTGTTTCACCGTCTATCTAGTCACAAGACTAATTGTGACTTACAGACTAGTTTGTTGGGATGTCACGCAATGCATGATGATGGAAGCTATAAAAGAATTCGTGCATATAAAGAATGGAACAGAATATTCATAGATTAGTGAAGCTTGTAAAGCAATAAGAGTGTACTAAGGCACCAAATTTGAGGGTTAGCAGGAAGTTTTGAAAACTAAAACATACCTTTATTGCATTTTACAGAAGATAGTTCCAAATTTTTTTGAAAGAATTTAACTTGCATGCACAAGACTCATAAATGGGATTAAAAATCCAAATAAATTTCCAAGAAGTGATGATTTTTGAAAAAACTTATCGAATAGTGAGAGTGTTAAAATCTCTTTTCAAAGAGTGAAAGTCATACTTAGTGAATGCATTGTTTGTTAAAATTGCATTCATGAAGTGCAATCTTTCAATTGCATCATTGGTCGAGAGCTATGTGAAAAAGTATCGTTATTTGAGTAATAACTTGGAAACCAACATGATTCCAAAGCTAAACAATTAGACAATCAATGTATGGCACCTAGTCACCAAGAATAATTAAAATGGCATCTCATATTTCAACAGCAGTTACCATCCAAACAAAGTTGATTTATTAGCAAGCACATAGGAAGAAAGCTATTGACAGACGACTAATTTGAAATTTTCTTATTTCCACAGCTATTTCGTTCCTAAGTGTCCTTAAATTGGAGGGTTTATTTGAGTGCAAAATATTTACTTCTAAGACATTACAGATTGCAAGTTGCAACCATCTAGGAGATGCAATCTCATAGTTGAGAAACCAATGGAACATTGAAAAGAGAAATTTAAAATTGACTTGAATAAGCTGAAACTTTTTGGTGATATACAAGCATACACCGAACTTGTGCATATACCATTTCAATTAATTTAATTTAATTTTTAACTGAAAGCAATTAAGATTAATGATCATTGATTTAGCAATATTAAAGTAGTTCAACTGCAAGTATTAAATCTATTCATCAATCAAACATAGCTACACATTAATTAGCACAGTTTATATAACTAAATTATTGCACTTAAGCAGCTATTCTAAAGAGTATGTCTCTTTTTTTCCCTTTTTTTTGGAAAACTAAGGAATATAAGTTCAATGTATACATGTAACAAACAATAAGGTCCAGTTTTTTATAATTAATGACTAAGTTATTCAAAGCACTGACTTTTTTATACCAAGCTTTGAATTTAATTACTCCATGCAACTATTAAAACAGTTGTAAAGAATATTAGGTCTAAGCACACCACTGGAGGTTCAAATCCAAAGGATTGAGGAAAATTAAATTGAATCTTGGAGCTTTTATGTTTTTATTAATTGGTTATGTATTTAGAGAGATTTGAGTTAAGAGAATAAGTATTTTTTGGGAGAATTAAATAATAACAGGATGAAGGTAAAAGAGCACTGTATGGGCTCACACTTGGGTAGACTCAATATTAAAAAACCTAATAGTTCAAATGGTGCCACAATACTTGGTAAAGTGGTATGACAAAATTTGGATCATTGGGTTTTTAAAAACCGAGTCTACCCAAATTTTGGCCACTAGTATAACTATGGGCAGCCAACTTGGATAACACGTACCAGAAAGCAGGCCTAGATTCAACTTAGTATATAATTGTCAACGACTCAAAAATCATCTCAATCAAAACATATTATAGAAGAAACAAAAGGTATAATTGACTTATAAGGATAACATAGTCACAAAAAATATTTGGACCATAATTGAAACTAACCTTGACCGATAGCATACACAATTGAATTCACAAAATTGTCCACCCACTCAAGGTGTCCATAGGGGACCAAAAAAAACTATCATTAAACTAAACTCCCTCTTTTTATATCTAAAACTAGTTAATTTGGGTCTAGCGCGAGGCGCGAGGTTGCCTAGATATGACAATTGGTACGTGGTCAAAAGGGTCATGATAAATTAAAAACACAGTATTGCTGCAGTTGAACACATTAAAGTTAAAAAGAAATAGTGATTATCCAAACTAATAGTAAATTGTTATATTTACATACATAAGAGTCTTTCTATAGATGCTTTTACATTAATACTTTATGATTCAACAGCATTAATCATCATAGTTCTTCATGATATTTGTTATTATCGTTGAGCTAATACATGAAAAATTACACAAAGGGAGTGAGGAATTTTTTATAAGGGAAAAAAAATCCATACAAATCAAGCTTAAAAATTGAACTTTTTACAAGGAAAAAAGACAAAAATTATGAAATCATAATTCATCTTCTTTTGAATATTCAGTTCAACAATAGATGGGAAAATAAAGAAAATTAAAAAAATAAATCATAAAAGTCTGTGATAGTGGAGGAGGTTCTATTTGAGAAGTGACATTGGTAACAAGGTTGTAGACAGCAGTCAGTCATCACTTACCGTCAGATGTTTGGGTTGCACCCACATTATTATTTTTTTTTCCTTTTGTTCTTATATGGAGAAGACAATTCAGACCGTAACATTTCGGAGTGAAGATGGTGCACGAGCTTATCATTCAAAAAAGATGGGACAGAAACACCATTTTTAAAGTTTTTAACCAAAGTGATGCAGAGAGGATTTTGAGCATCCCTATCAGTCTAGCAGGTAGAGAGGATTGCTATTTTTGGCAACACAATGCAGGAGGGTGTTACTCTATAAATTCTGGATACAAACTTCTGATGGAAGAAAATGACAGCATTGAGAAGGCAAAATCAGGAGAAGCTGGTCCAAGCATAATGGAAGGAAGTCAACAGCTGAAGCAGATGTGGAATACTCTTTGGAAGCTCAACATAAAACACAAGATTAAGCTGTTTATTTGGAAGTGCATCCAAGGGGCATTGCCAGTCAGAGAAGCAATCTTCAGAAGGACAGGAATGGGAGATCCAATATGTAGAGCCTGTGGGGAGAACCAGGAAACAGTGGAACATCTACTCTTAAGCTGCCCGCATGCCTTGGATATTTGGAAAGTGGCCCCTATACAATGGGATGGAGCTAGAGATCAACAAGGAGACTTCAAACGATGGTGGAGCAAAATATTAGAGGCAAAGTCTAGACTAGAAGGGGCACATCATATTGGTTTGACTGCAAATATTCTGTGGCATGTGTGGAAAGAAAGAAATAAGAAGGAATTTGAAAACCAAAGCAGATTTCCACCAGTGAAGACTTTGAACAAGGCTCAGAAGGAGTGGCTGGAACAAGAGGAACTAGGAAAAACTAAGGACAGAATGAGCACAGGAGAAACAACTACCAACCAATCAGTACATCAGCAGGAGCATGAAGATGAGGGGATCATAATACTAGAAGTGAATACAACAAGCCAGCAAAGACAGCTTTCACTTGGAGTTGGAGCTATAGCTAGGACATACCAACACACAAGGATTGTCGAATGGACACTAAAGGAGAGAACACTCGGAACCAAGATCCTTGATGATGCGGTCGTAGTCAAACTGGTCTTAAGTAAAGCTATGGAACAACATTGGGACAGAATTAAAATCCTTTCCCACAACAAGGAATTACTGAGACAGTTAAGGCATCAGAGCTCCTCAGAAAGCCGTTTAACTACACTGATTGATGATATTACTGAATTGCAGAAGATGTTTTGCATGTGCTCTTTTGAGCTGGTCAGTGAAGAAAATATGACAAATTGTAAAAGATTAAGTTCTTATGCCTTAGGCATTCTTGTGGATGAGGAATAGTATTTTCCTCAGTGCAATTGAGCACTAGTTGTAAAGCTTTTCGAGCCTTTGTTCGCACATGTAAATTCCTTTTAGTGAATGGAAAAATCTTATCGTTTCATTAAAAAAAAAAGATCAAAAAATCCATGTGGCAAAAGCATATGAGAAGCACCACATAATTTGCTGACATGGTGAGCATAATTAGCTCCAGCAAAGCCCAGCAGTCCCACCAAAAAGTATGAAATGACTAAAAAGGACACCTACTAAAGGTATCAATAGGAGACCAATTGTACTATTCCTAAGCCCATTTGCACTTTTATTCTCTTAGGATGTGTGACTTGAAACCATAATTTTTATTATTTAAAATAATATTTACGGAAAAATGCACTTTTCATCCTCAAAGGTTGGGTTGATGACCAATTTCGTCCTCAAAGCTTCACCAAGAATACATTTCATCCTCAAAGTTCCTGAATTTTGGCCAATTAGGGACAATTGACAGAATAACACTCAATTTGGACGGAAAGTTGCATGTGAGAAGTATGCTTTGTTAGAACCAACAAAAAAGGGATAAAACCCGTTCGGAAGTGCAGACACTAGTGTTATAACTTTTGGATTCTAAATTTTGTACCATTGCTTTATTTTGTTTATGGTCCATATTCAATAGGAGCCATGTCAAGGACCACTTCAAATGCACTTTTGACAAGCCTATGCCTCTTCTCTTTTGATTGTTTTAGTTGGTTATATTAATTTGTTTACAATATCCAGTTTGGTTGCTACTTCGAATTGTTAAAATTTAAGGCAAAAAACTCTACCAACATTTTCCTTCTTATCTTATTGACATGTAAATCAGCATGAAGATAAAAAACAGCTGGTGGTTTTTTTTTTTTTTTTATATAATGCCTATTTTAGGTTGGAACTGAAAATCATACCCATAAATAAATTGGTAATTTTTTCAAATGGACGAAAGCAACAAACAGCTGATAGTTTATGGGAAATAAAAGAAGGCCATAAAGAATCCCATGCATAGCTAGTATTTTTTTCATTTCTAGAGAAGGTAAAAAAAGAAGTTATAAAGAGGTGATAATTTTTGGACAAGATAAATGAAAGGGATAATTTCAAAAACCTCCCCCTGAGGTTTCTAACAATTTCACTCACCTCCCTAGTTTTGAATAATTACACTATCCTCCATTCATGCAATAAAATGGCTACAATATCTTCTAAATTTATTGTATTATTTGTACTTGATTCAGCTTCCCTACCCTTTTTAAAAGGTGAGGCTATTATTTCTCCTTTTCCTATATTTATTTTTACTTCTTGTAATGGAGGGTGTATGGATGTTATAATTTGATCATCTTTTAACTTCCATTTTTTATATAAATTAGTTTGAACATTTATTTGAGATGTATTATATATGTCATTTATTCCCAATTTTGACGTATAAAATGCTAACCATGTAAAGAAAGGAAAATCAAATTTTTGTTTATCTAATTCATTTTTCCATTCTATAATTAATTTGTTCTTGTATTCAGATTCTAATTGAAAAAACCAAATTCTTTTTCCCTATTTTCTTCATATTCAAAATCTTCTTGTAAACATTTATGATTTATTATATAAGGTTTTCTTATAACATTTATTTCTCCTCTCATTTGTGAATGTGTGGGAGAATATTCTGTTTGATTTTGATTTATTACCTCTGGAACTGGGGTTTTATATTTAAAGGTTGAAGTATTTTCTATGGGAAAATTTATTTCAGTAGATTCATAATTTGAATGTCTAGCTGGTAACCATGAATAACTTGAACTAGGTCTTTCTCTTAATGAAGTGAATCTTATTAAAGTATTTCCATCAGGTTTCTCTATAATATCTTCTGCAGTAGTTTGTTCTATATTTCTTGCTATTTGTGGATTTTTTATTTCAAATTCACTTGGTATTGTTATTTCATTCCATTTTAATCTTTTTGGTGTATAAGTTGTAGGTCTATCTGCATCTACTTGTAATAAAGTTGTTTCTTCCTTAAGAGTTGGAGTCATTATAAATTTAGGATTTAAATGTGATGATAAAGGTCTATAATATATTCTATATATTATTGCAAAATTCTTTGTGTGTTTTTCAAATTCATTTCCTTGTAAATGAATATCTAATATGACTGAATTCAAAATATGTGGGTCTGTTAGGTCTATTGAAAAATTTGGAGCACAGTTAAAATATATGGGTCCATTCCAAACATTTGTTTGAATCATAGAGAGTAAAGAAGTTTTATATCGTTTGAGTCTTGTGTCTCTTAATGCTAAATATATTGGAGCATCTACTCCTAGATGGAATAAAGATTTTACAACAATTTGTATTAAACCTGTATGAATGTAGCGATATCCTTTACTAAAATATTTTTGAATTGTATTATGTTTTAATAATGGAATTGATTGATATTCTTCTTGAATAGATATTGTTTCTTCATGTGTTTTAACTGATAAAGCTGTTTTGAAATCTAAAGGGCCTATTCTATAAATATGTTCTATTTTTTCTTCTGGAATTGTCCAATCTGAATTATTTATGGGCATATGATATTCATGACTTTGTACTATATTAACTTGCTTTGAATTAGATCCTATTTTAAATTGTCTAAGAAATGCAGCCATGTTTTATTTTTAAAATTTTTACTTAACCTGGAACAACCGAGCACTATGCCTGGAACATCCTAACCTGGACTTACCAACGGGCTTACAAGGCATCAAGTCTTACCAACGATTTCAGTAAAATTTAATAAATAAACATAAATGCATGAATTAGCCAATTTGAAATAGAAACGTAATTCAAATAAAGTAATAAATTCAAAGTCTAAATATGCAGTCGTAATGTGGCTCTGATACCACTTCTAACCCAGGCTGCTTTCTATTGATGATTGCATAGAAAAGTAATAGATTTAATGTAAATGGACTTACAAGAATATTGAGTAGACAACGGAAGCTTGTATTGTAGAAACCTTGAATCTTCTTTATTGAATATAAAAGATGCTTGAATACAAAAGAGTGGTTGAACTTGGAAAGAGGTTGGTTGATTTACAAAATAGGGAGAGTTTTCACTGATCTAGTCTCGTAGTGTTCGCCGATGCCTTTCTTCTGAATTTTGATTCTATTTATAGAGGCTCGGGACTTCTCATTTCATCTTCATTTGAATTTCATTTGTCTTTTGGGTCGACACTTTATTTGTGGCCGACATCTTTTTTTTTAAAAGTCATTTGGATCTTGTCCGCATGGTCCTCCGAAAGGATCGAAAGTAGATTCGGATGATTCTGCTGACTCGTCAATTTTGTTGGTTTCTTCTTTCTTATCCTGCTTTTGCAAATAGTCCAAATATTCTTTGAGTAGTCTTGGATCTTGAATCATCTTTTTCATCAGAAAGTCATTTGAACTTGCCTCGGATACCATCTCGGTATCTTTTTCTTTTTCTTTCTTTATTGGAGTAGTTGTTGGGATAGGTGCCATAGTGGTTGGAGTAGGTGGAGAAGTTGTTGTAGTAGGTACCGTAGTGGTTGGAGTAGGTAGCTGTTTGGTCCACTTGAGTTTGTCCCCTGTTGTTAGGAATCTGATGACGTTTACTTGATCTCCAAATTCCTGATTGAATCCTGTCCACCATTTAATTTTAAATTCTCTGACCAATGACATTGGAAGTGGTTTTTCTAATTCTTGATGGATCTTAAAACTCCAGCAAAAGATCCATGGAATTTTGAACTCCATATGAAATAAAATTGGCCTTGTATATTCTCCCCCCTTTGCTCTTTTTAGGTATGTCTGAAATCCCATGAGCACGTTTGGAGGTAGAATTTCTGGTTGTGGTCCAAACCATTTCCACCAATGATTGAACCAAATTGGAAATTCTCTACTGCAACTTTCTTTGAATGTGAAGAACCAGGAATGATTGAATGGTCTAAAAAGGAAAGCACGATACCATGCCATTTTGTAATCTTGATATGTAAATCCATCTGGAATAAATCTTACTGAAAAGGATTTTTTAGAATAAAGAGAAGTCCATTCATTGGGAGAACAAACTTTCTTTATTATACATTTTGAATGGCTGACTATATTTGGATTTTTTTCTATCTGGAATAGGAAATATTTCAACAGAATGAGTATCTGTAAGAATTAATTCATAGTAATCCAAATTTTTTGAGGAATCATCTGGTTGCCAATAGCATTTTTGAGGAAAGATTCTTTGGGTAATTTGATTGAGGGTAGAGTATAAAGGTACTTCTTGAAATCTTGTTAGAGTAATATGTTGAGTAAATGGCTTGGTGAAATAGGTATTTTCATTGGATTTTTCTGAGGGTTTTGGAATTTGTTGAAGAGGTTTTATTTGAGAAGAAGTGGGAGTGCAGGCAGCTTGACTATATGTCAAGGCTGGGAAATCCTGCAATATTTGGAATCTATTTTGGGTTACAGGAGTTAGACTCATCTCATAATCTTGAGGAATCTTTGGCCTGGAATTCCCTGCTTTTGAATCCATATTCCTGCAATATTAATAAACAATATCTTTAAGCTGGTCAGATAATTGCTTATTTTGTTCTTTGTAGTACTGAATAGATTCTTCGTTTCTTTCAACTCTTCTCAGAACTTGAATTCGGATAGTATTTCGCTGAATCTCTCTTTGAATAATAAAAGCTCTTTCTTGTGGAGTAATGGTAGCATAAGGGCTTTTTTGAATGTATACGGTATCATGTTTAGGAATTTGATAGGCTGGAATACTTTGCCTACCATGGCTAGTTTGAACAAAGTATTGATAACCTCTGGATCGGATAACTTTTTCTTTGTTTTGGAGTTTAGGAGAATCTCTTTGAGTTCTCAAATAATTGGTATATTCTCGATCTGTTCTTTGAGCCATCAATTCACGATCCATGTCCTTGTAAGAATTCTCTAGTAAGAAAATCTGGTAATGAATTATTTTCTCCTTTAATGAATTCTATATCAAAATCAAAAACAGATAAAATAGCTTGCCATCTAGCAAATATTTGTTTTGAAACTATATTTTGAACATCTTTTTGTAAAATCTCTTTTGCAGATTTACAGTCTATTCTTATTAAAAATTTCTTGTTATATAAATCATCTTGAAATTTTGATATACATAAAACTATTGATAAAATTTCTTTTTTAATAGTTGAATAATTCTTTTGAGGATCAGACCAGGTTCCTGAATGAAATCTAACTAACTCTTCTTTCGACTTTTCTAATTTTTGTTTTAGTATTCCTCCATATCCTAATTCTGATGCATCCGTTTCAACTATCATGAATGCTTTAGGATGTGGTAAACATAAACACGGCAAGGATTTAACTTTTTCTTTTAAATATTTTATTTTTTGAGTATGTTCTTCTGTCCATGGTTTTGGATTTTTCTTTAATCTATTAAATAATATGGAGCATTCTTGTCTTAATTTAGGAAAGAAATCTGCTATATAATTTAAGCATCCTAAAAATCTTTGTAACTGATTTTTATCTTTTATTTCATCTGGAAATTTAGTAGTGAATTCTAAAGCTCTATTGATTGGTTTTATTGTTCCTTGGTATATATCATGTCCTAAAAATCTTATTTTTGTTTGGAATAATTTCATTTTTGGTGCAGAAACCACTAATCCGTTTTTTCTGACTATTTTTAAAAATATATTTAAATGTTTAAAATGTTGTTCTAATGATTCAGAAAATATTAATACATCATCAATATATACTATACTAAATGAACTGTAAGGATTGAAAATATCATTCATTATATTTTGAAATTCTGATAGTGCATTTTTTAATCCAAATGGCATTACATTCCACTCATAATGTCCAAAGGGTGTTGTGAATGCTGTTTTATATCTATCTTTTGGATTTATTAATATTTGCCAATATCCTGATTTTAAATCAAATTTTGAAAATATCTTTGCTTTAAATAGTCTATTAAGCAAATCTTTTTTATTGGGAATTGGATATCTAATCCATTGCAATACTTTATTTAATGGTTTATAATTTATTACTAATCTTGGAACTCCTCGTTCTTTTTCTGCTTGATTCATAACATAAAATGCAGAACAACTCCATGGTGATTTTGAGGGGTTTATTAGTTTTTTATCTATTAATATTTTTATCTCTTTTTTACAAAATTCTAATAAATCATAATTCATTTGTATTGGTCTAGCTTTAGTTGGAATATTCTTTTCATTAAAATCTTTTTCATAAGGTAATTCTATCATATGTTGTTTTCTATCCCAAAAAGCATTAGGAATATCTGCACAAATTTCTTTTTGTAATAACTCTTCTAGTTCTGATATTCTTTTTTGTATTTTAATATCTTTTAATTGTTCTTCAATTTTTAAATGAGACTTTTCTTCTTTAATATAGCTTATATGTTGTTGTACTTTGGTAATAGCATTTATTGTTTTATAAATAGAAGATGTTTGTAAAGTCTGTAATTCTCTCTGTTTTATTGGAGTCAAGAACTTAAAAGTAATAAATTTTCCCATTATGTTTATTGAAATTCCTTCATTATTTACTAAGAATGGATAAATCTGTATTAAAAAAAGGTGTTCCTAATATTATATCATGATTTATATTTTTTACAATTATGAAATTATGTTTAATACAATATTCATTGTTACATATTGATCCTTTTGTAAATTTATATTTTACTTGTAAATTTTCTCCATTTGCTGCCATCAATGTTTCTTTTGTCCTTTCACAATATTTAGTAGGAATTATTCCTTCTTTAATGCAACTTGCATCAGCTCCACTATCTATTAGAGCTACAAAGGTTTCTTTGAAATCTTCTACTGTAATTGTTACTAAAGCAAACCATTTTTGAAATGTCATTTTTTCTATAGTATTTAAATATTGATCAACGTCTACTGGTTTTTCTGATATGGATATTTCTTCTGTTTTAGAATTAGAAGTTGAGGGCTGATTATTTATTAAAGTTATTTTTGCTTCTATTTCTAAATCTTTTGTTTTTAATTCTATAATTTCTTGTTGTAATTGTTTTACTTGTATTTTTAGATTATTAATTTCTGATTGAAGATCTTTTGTAGTTTCTTTTTTCATTATATTTATATTTGGATATTTATCTATTAATTTCGAAATACTAAAAGGTTCTATTATTTTTGGCATTTTATCTTCTTGAATGATTAAACTTTTTAATCTTTCTAAATATTCCTTTTTAGCTATTGGATCTTCTATTTTTTCTATTATATCTAATAAAAATTCTTTATCTTCTTTTTTAGTTATAACATTTATGTATTTTGGAGTATTAGAACAATTACAATCTTTTTCACTTTCTGAACTAGTTAAGTCATTATAAAAATCATCTTCTGAACTTTGATCTTTTTCATTTATTAATAAGTTTATTAATTTATTTTTAATTTCTTCTTCATCTGCACATATCTTTGTAATTTTTTCTTTTAATTTACATTTGTTTGCTTTATGACCTATTTTTCCACATTTGTAACAAACAATTTTTCTTTTGATAAACTTTCTCTTTCTTTCTGGTTTATCTTCTTTAGGTCTTTTATATTTTAATTTTTATTATATTTTTTAACTTTCTTTTTGTATGCTGATGGTGATTTAATTCTTTTGATTCCAAATGCATCACAAAATGATCCTACTTCCTTGGTTTTAGAACCATATTTTATTTGTAATCTTAATTCTGAACATAACATTAATCCTTCTTTTTTCACAAAAGCAAATAATTGTCCGAAAGTAATATTTTCAAATGAAATTACATCTGTTCCCATTTCTTTTTGTAAACTATCCATTATTCTTTGTGAAAATAAACTTGGTAATCCTGTTATGAATCTTTCTTTCCAAAATGAAGCATTACAATCTGGTCTTCTTAATACATTTGTTAAAAACATATCTTTATACCATCTAAAGTCTGATAATGTAGGACATCTTAAATTTGTTAAAAATGTTTTATTAGAATTTAATTCTTCTTTTGGATTTCCTATGAAATACATTACTATTGTTACTATTAAGAATTCTGCAGCATCTGATTGTATCTGAATATTTCCTTGGTCATCTTCAATTTCTTGGTTATGTTCTAATATTGATAATTTATCTTGTAATGTTAGAGCATTATCCCACCAATTTTTTAATTGTCCAGTGAATCCTGAAACTAATAATGTTGCAATATTTCTCTCTTGAATATTTTTAATTTTATAAGCAAGTCTAGCCATTCCCATTTCTTGCAAATTATTTAATACTTCATATTCAGCTTTACCATCTATATTCCATTCATAAATTGAATCCCCATCATATTTAGTGGTACGAAATTTTGATCTTTCTTCATATTGAATATCTGGAGGGCTAGGTCTTGGATAATAATTTTTTGTACTTACCATTTTCCAATTTTTATTGGTATTATCATTTATCCTTCTTCTTCTTATTCTATTTAATTGATTTTCTCCTTCTTCTTCAAATTGAGTTTCTATAGGTAATATTATATTTTCTTCTAGATCTGAATTTATTGATTCTTCACTTGAATTTTCGAATTCCTCAGTTGAATTATCTCTTATAATTTGATCTAAAGCATTTATTTTGGGTGTTGAAGGTTTTACTTCTGTTAAGTTTTGTAATGCTTGAGATATTTTATTTAATATATTATCTGTAGTATTTATTTTTTGATTATTAATATTTTGTACTAAATCTTGTTCCTTTTCTTTGGTCAAACTTCTAGGTTGAAAATGCGGTGCTGAAATATCATTTGGGAACTTTAAATCTGGTTTCTTTAATGTATCTATTTTTGTATTTAATATTTCCATATGTTGAGAAATTGTATGAAGAATTTGATTTGTATAATTATTTTGTTGGTATACTTTTTTAATATCTTCTAAATTTATTGTATTATTATTTGTGCTTGATTCTACTTCTCTACCCTTTTTAAAAGGTGAGGCTATTATGTCTCCTTGACCTATGTTTATTTTTACTTCTTGTAATGGAGGATGTATGGATGTTATAATTTGATCGTCTTTTAACTTCCATTTTTTATATAAATTAGTTTGAACATTTATTTGTGGTGTATGGTAGACATCATTTATTCCTATTTTTGTAATATAGAATGATAGCCAAGTAAAGAAAGGAAAATCAAATTTTCTTATTTCTAATTCATCTTTCCATTCTAATATTAATTTTTCTTTATATTCTGATTTTAATTGGAAAAACCAAATTCTTTTTTCAGTATTTTCTTCATCATCAAAATCTTCTTGTAAGTATTTATGATTTATTTTATATGGTTTATTTATAACATTTATTTCTCCTTTCATTTGTGACTGAGTTGGGGAATATTCTGATTGATTTTGATTTATGACTTCTGGAACAGGAGTTTTATATTTAAAAGTTGAAGTACTTTCTAAAGGAAAATTTATCTCAGTTGATTCATAATTAGAATGTCTAGCTGGTAACCATGAATAACTTGAACTAGGTCTTTCTCTTAATGAAGCGAATCTTATTAAAGTATTTCCATCAGGTTTTTCTATAATATCTTCTGCAATAGTTTGTTCTATATTTCTTGCTATTTGTGGATTTTTTATTTCAAATTCACTTGGTATTGTTATTTCATTCCATTTTAATCTTTTTGGTGTATAAGTTGTAGGTCTATCTGCATCTACTTGTAATAAAGTTGTTTCTTCCTTAAGAGTTGGAGTCATTATAAATTTAGCATTTAAATGTGATGATAAAGGTCTATAATATATTCTATATATTATTGCAAAATTCTTTGTGTGTTTTTCAAATTCATTTCCTTGTAGATGAATATCTAATATGACCGAATTCAAAATATGTGGGTCTGTTAGGTCTATTGAAAAATTTGGAGCACAGTTAAAATATATGGGTCCATTACAAACATTTGTTTGAATCATAGAGAGTAAAGAAGTTTTATATCGTTTGAGTCTTGTGTCTCTTAATGCTAAATATATTGGAGCATCTACTCCTAGATGGAATAAAGGTTTTACAGCAATTTGTATTAAACCTATATGAATGTAGCGATATCCTTTACTTAAATATTTTTGAATTGTATTATGATTTAATAATGGAATTGATTGATATTCTTCTTGAATAGATATTGTTTCTTCATGTGTTTTAACTGATAAAGCTGTTTTGAAATCTAAAGGGCCTATTCTATAAATATGTTCTATTTTTTCTTCTGGAATTGTCCAATCTGAATTATTTATGGGCATATGATATTCATGACTTTGTACTATATTAGCTTGCTTTGAATTAGATCCTATTTTAAATTGTCTAAGAAATGCAGCCATGTTTTATTTTTAAAATTTTTACTTAACCTGGAACAACCGAGCACTATGCCTGGAACATCCTAACCTGGACTTACCAACGGGCTTACAAGGCATCAAGTCTTACCAACGATTTTAGTAAAATTTAATAAATAAACATAAATGCATGAATTAGCCAATTTGAAATAGAAACGTAATTCAAATAAAGTAATAAATTCAAAGTCTAAATATGCAGTCGTAATGTGGCTCTGATACCACTTCTAACCCAAGCTGCTTTCTATTGATGATTGCATAGAAAAGTAATAGATTTAATGTAAATGGACTTACAAAATAGATTATGGTATAATTATGGTATGTTTCATCATTTTTCTTAACAAACTCAAATAATTACTTTTCTTTTATCCCTATAAAGTACAGAAGAATGTTATCTGCACTCCATTTTTTGCTATTAGCACTCCCACTATTTGTTTTATCTTATAATCTAATAAATAAAAATTATATGATTAAAATGATAGTGAGAGTGTGATTGACAAAAATATGAGTGCAAATAATATTTTTTGTAAGTAAATTATATTTATGTTTCTTTTTAACATCAGAATTTTCCTTGTTAATATTCAATATACTCCCTTCGTCCCATTAAAAGTGTTATACTTTCTATTTTGAGATGTTCTAAAATGTTTGTAATCTTACCAAAATTAAAGTTACTTATGATCTTTTTTTTCAATGTTATTCCCACCATTTACTACATTTCATATTAAATTCAAATTTGAATTTTGAATTTTTATGGGCTATTTTGAAAATAAATTCACTAACATCATCATCAAGCTACTAATTTTAAAAGTTAGAATCTTGAAATGCAACAATTTGGATAGAGGCAGTAACTCTTAATTTTTTTCCTTTTTTTATCTCAAAATGAAACTATAAGTTCAATGTTAATATTTTTTCTTTTTTTTTTAATTTCAAAATAAAACTGTAAGATCACCCTTAAATTTTTCTCTTTTATCATCTCAAAACAAAAGTTTAAGATCACTCTTAATTTTCCCCCCTCTCATCTCAAAACAAAACTTTGGGTAAGTTTTCAATTAATTTTCTTAATTTCAGTGGCGTGGTTTTGATTATAATCGGTGCATTACATCCTAAATATAATTCCATAATTTCATGCAATTAACTTTTAAATTAGTTATTCATACCAAAAAGCAACACATGTATACTCAAATGTATGCATTCCAAATGTGTCAATTTTACAATTCTTAGTATATAATTATGTTTTGATCCACAATATTATTAAAAAGTCTTTCAACACACTAGATGCAGTCCCGTTAAAAAAGCGGGTTAAGAACTAGTTTAAATAAAAGTCAAACCATACAAGAGTATTTTATTTATTGGGTTGGCCATCGAGTGTCCCAGGACATGCGTTATTGATTAAAAGAGTGTCAGCTGTTTATATTTTGGAAAAAATGTAACTATTTTTAAAAAAGTGACTGTGTATTCATATTGTAAATGTGATTTAAATGTTTTAACGGGTTTCACCATACATTAAAAATCCTTAATACAGTCATCCTTGAGAGTGCAGCTCCCTTTATAAAAAAGTCTTCCACGTGTTTAAGCCCCGCAGAAAAGTCTTCTAAGAAATTTTGCACAACAATTGTAGTGAACTTGACTCTCAAATGTGAAAGCAAATCAAGGCCAGAAAGAACACGTTACAAGCCTTCCTTGGACCCCCTAAGACGCAGATTGGAAAGACCTTGACTTAAGACTTTAAATGCAGATCTTTAAACTCATGGTAGCATTGGTAACGTAGTTGGTTGAAATATCAATATCGCTCTTACTTAAGCACTAAAACAAATAATGGCCTAACTATCTTGCATAAAATCATAAAGAAATTATGTAAATAAATGTAAAAATCACATGAGGATAAAGTGAACTAAGACTAATCTTTCATTTTTAAACAACGGCTACCACACAAAACAAACTCTTATTCTCTCTCTTCGATCCTTTCTCTTATCTTTTCTCTCCTGTATTTCATAGTCCAACTTTTTTCTATAGTCACCATCTACACAACTATCTAATACATCCCGAATCCTCATTATCATGGAAATAGATCCTCTCTTTTTTTTGTTTTCCTTTTTTGTAAGTATTATTGAATTGAAATTGCTAAACGATAAGTTGTCAAAGCATATTTATTGTCAAACTAAATGAAGATGAAAAGAATGGTGGTGATACAGAGTATAAACAAGAAAATAAAAATGATAACTAAAAAAGAAACATAGATTGAGGAAGATTACACTATTATACCAATTGTGCAAAAAAAAAAAGAATTTAGGTATATAAGAACTATAATCAAATTTACCTAAAAACATAGAATGTGGTCTTTAATGTTGTTTTTGGTTGCTCCATGTTGGTATTCTTGGTGCGTTAGATTATTTTAGCATCAATAAGGTTGTATCCATTTTGATTGTTTGAATAATGACATTGGTCAATTTAGATGCAAAATTTAGGCAAAAAAAATTGAAGATAAAGATTAGGTTGAATGCAAATGTTAATTGTTATAATTGATTTGCACAGGAAACTTTAGACCTGCAAAGTTGGGCTTTCGAAATTATTAAAATATGTGGATTAAGTTAAAGTGGCTTATTGACTTCGTTAGGGTGGTAGTTATGCCGATTGCAATAGTCGCGATGTGGAAGAAATTCATGAGTAAGTTTTCCCCCTTCCTAACTAACAAAGGGGTATTTTAGGGTTTTCAAGACAAATTTAGCATAGTGGGTTTATATTGTTACTGAAATGCTAATGGTAGAGAAGGTAGGTGTAATCTTTTAAATTAGAGGGGATCTACTTGCAATAGTCAAAAACCTCCTTTGAGGTTTCTGAAATTATCCCTAAAATTAAAGTTATAAACATTTGATAGCTTCTATACAAGATAAAGAAACAACAACCAACCAGCTTTTTATGACTTTCCTCTATTTTTGCAAATAGGGTTTCCTCTATTATATATTTTTTTGATAGGTAGAAAATAAAAATTAAATTAAATTAAATGGGCTGGGCTAATTTAATGCGTTTGGATAGATACTCAAATCCAATTAATCTATAACCCATAAATAAGTGGATGTCGACCATTTATGTCAACCTTTTTGCCAGCAAATGACTAGATTTAGAATGGTAAGGGTGGCTGGAAATTTTTTTACGACTACAACAAGTAGAGGAGCGGAGAGGACATAAATGAAGCAAGAACAGGTTTTACTCGTTTTTTGTTGGGTGCAAAGTTGGTTCTAACGGGGCATGCTTCTTGCGTGCAGCTTTCCGTCCGAATGGAGTGTTATTCTGTCAATTGTCCCTAATTGGCCAAAATTCAGGAACTTTGAGGATGAAATGTATTCATGGTGAAACTTTGAGAGAAATTGGTTATCAACCCAACCTTTGAGGAAGAAAAGTTCATTTTTTCTTTTACAGATTCATTAAAGAGAGGAAGGTACGATTGTGAAAAACTACAATGATCTTATGCAAAATAACTAATTGAATTACTCTAAACGTTTAATTTTATTATAAAAAGTCAATGTCCATGGTGATAAATTTTAATTTGTTATTATAGTTATTTAACTATTACACTTTGGCAATTCGTCAAAAAAAGGAGGAAAAAATAACACGCACATCCTATTTAGATCTTTTTTTTTAAATCTAAACTCGCATAATAATTTGACAAAGTACGTCATTCTCCATTATCGACATATTTATTAGGTTTTAAAAAGTTGTTGAAGCAAAAAAAATTAAATAGTTCCTTCACAGATTTGTGTATATAACAGACACCTTGCAGTCTTTGTTAGGGGTGAGCAAATTTGGTATGTACCAAATTCATACCTGATTTCAAATTTAATTTGGTAATTTGAAATCGGGTATTCGGTATTTGGTACAAATTTGGTATTTACCAAATTCACTGAATTCAAATATGGTATGAAATAGGTAATGAGATTTTCAACTTGATAATAATTGATTTCGAATTAAAATTTGGTAAAACGACATAAGGTATTGTATTACTGCATTCGAATACTAAATTTGTTTATAAAATTATATATTATATAGATAAATGCTATATACTATTAATACATTATATAGGTAAAGGCTATTAATAGATAGTATATAGTATTATCATGTACCTATAATAATAAATATATATATAATGATGTATAATATACTATTTTAGTATTTGTTATTTGATTATAATAATCCACATATACAATAATACATAACTATAATACTTACCATTTTATACATAACTAGGATTAGATAATAAGTATAAGTGTAATACTAAATATTAAAAATAATTAGTAATTATAATTTAGACATTGGTTTATCATTGAAGTTTGGATTATTAAATATTTGAATGTGTAACTTTTAATTTGCAAGTCTTAGTATACTCTAAATTTATATTACATATACAATATGTGAATTTATATTCTCTAATCACTAATCTTGTTTAAATGTAGACAACTAAGTACTATAATTAACCAGTCTAAACGAATGTATATGAAATGCATATCAATATATTAGTGTATTAGCATTCACCATTGAAAGCAATCAAATTATTTGTAAATTAAGCATTTAAGCTATATAAAAAATATGAATAAATGTAAGTGTAACGCAATACATCATTAATAAATTATAAATGATTAAGTGTATACAACTACACAAGTGAGTCCCATTTAATTATGTGGAAATTACTATTCAATTCGGTTATAACCAATTTCATGACCGTTTAACCGAATTGAATTCGGTTATTCCCTTCAAAATTGAAAATGGTTTAGAGTTTTGCAAGTGAAATAATCAAATTTAAATAACCTAATAATCGAATTTGTACCGAATGCACATCCCTATTCTTTGCACAAGCTCATAATTTACCTGATAGGAAGGGCTTGGGCTGTTTTTCCAATGGTTGTGGGCTCAAAATCTAATGGGTGCTTGTTGGCCGTGAGAATAACATGTGGTAAATGGACCCAATTGCTGTGGTAACTAGTGGGTCTCCCATTCAATGACTGGATAGTTTAGTTATTTTATGCATATTTATTGTATTTAATTAAAGATTAGTTTTTTGTACACTGATAATAGATAGAGTATGTATAATGCAAACCAAAGGATGCCCTTTTCCTTTATGAATCTATTCATTTGCATTTTTTTTTGTTCGGTGGCCAGTTCATTGGATTCTGATTATCTCGGATTGACTCAGTGCATGCTCAAAAGCTTTAAGCAATAATGAACTTACTCGGGCATTCCAACAATGCACTCTGGGCGGGAGTGAAAAGGACTTACAACGATAGTCATTTGGTTCTCACAGCAATAGATAAAATGGTAATGCAAAGACGAAAGAAAAGAGACTGGATTGAAATTGACATGCTGGAAGTGCATAGGAACTTTCACCTTTAGGCTTATGTAAATGCACATAAAAGTAATGAGTGAATATTGTTTAAGTGGCAAGGAGAAACCAACTGTTGTTATGTCAAGAAGCAAGGTGCTTGATACCCTTATGTGAAGTCCCAGGTTCGAATCATGTGGACGAAGAAAACAACATTAGAAGAACCACCTGGAAAGGGGTTCAATAATGCTTGATTCCAAATCAGTCGGATCCAATGCAGTCACCGAGCACCAAAAGGTCTTAAAAAAAGAGTGAATATAAGCATGGTCAAGAAAGCATTAAGTCCCACCACCAACACTGTTAAACTCAGATCGAATAGCGACTCGGTTAAACTATTAGATCAAGGGTCAATTGGTTGGATCGGTCGGATCAATCTCAAAAATCCATTGACATCAACATGATGTCATAATTATTTTATATTTTTATAAGTTTTAGAAATATTGAAATTAAGTTCTTGATTGTATTTCGGTCAACTATACAAAATGTTCCAAAAATATTAGACTTGCAATCAAATATACACCTAAAAATTATATATAAAATATGAATCATGTTTAAAATATGTTCTTTCTCCAAAATTACTTGAAAAACCAAATTAAAACAAATCATATCCAATCAAATTAAACCAAAATAACATATTAGGCTTGCAATCAAATATACACCTAAAAATTATATATAAAAATATGAATCATGTTTAAAATATGTTCATTCTCCAAAACTACTTGAAAACCCAAATTAAAACAAATTATACCCAATTCGAGATATTTTTGTTAGAAATATGGCTTTTTAATACAAGTCAAAATCAGTGATGATAAATTGATCAAGGATGAAAACTTCTTGGGTTTAGAGATCGTTTAGGGGTGTGAGTGATTTTGGTGTTTCTACTAAGTGGTGACGTTTTTTTTTTATTCCTATTAATAAATGAAAGTTTTATAATTTAGATACCTCAAATTATGTTTGAGAAAAACAAGAAAGAAAAATTTGAAAATGAGACCAAAAAGTCGAACTAGGCCATTAGTTTGGCTGATTTTTGGTAATTTGACTGATTTTTGACCAAAACAATTTTATACTGCTTACCAATTCGGAAAGAAGGTCAATTCATGGTGAGATTAGTAAGACCGGCTTGTCCGGTCCCAGTCTAGCAACACTACCCAGCACTATCATGAATCTAATTTTCTTTTAGACATTTTTGTTTTGTGTGGAAGTAAACAAATTTTGGTGGTTTCTATTAACTTGTAGTAGTAACTAGGGAAGCTCCTATTTGTTGTATGTCTTTAAGAATTACCATACATGTTATATCTTATTATTATATGGATGTTGGTCAAGAACTTTTATTAATAAACAGGTGGGAGTTGACATCCTATACAAGGGCACACAAGAAAACTATGTAGCCTTTACATAGGGTGAGAGGAATTTTGAGAGGTGAGAGAGATTCAATTTGTATTCTTATATTGGATTTATCTCTATTAATAAAGGAAGAATTTTCTTTTCATAAAATCGAATCATATTAAATCTGATGTGTTATTTATATTTTATACTTGTAACTTGATGTCATTAAATCACTGCGTTCTTAATTTTTTAATAGTGACTTATTCTGCTTTGAATCCCAACACTTTACATGTACATATGCTAAAGGTTGTTGGCAAAAGCCAGTATATATTTCACAATTGAGTATTTTTCCTCTCGAAGATGTTTCACGATTAAGTTTAGAACCTAGACAATTGCCTACTGTGTTATTCAACCAATACATGCACTTGCTCATTTTTCCCATTGACATGCCAACTAACTGCTACCAGATAATCCCATTCATAATCAACCTAATCACCACACAACTCACATGCACGGCATTTGGACGTTTCCCCAGGTGCATGGCATCTGGCATTTTCCAGCATTTTATCAGTATGAAAGTCTTCGGTCCAGTCTTAACGATTGTAGGTGCAAGATTTGTATGTCATACTGGCCAAGAAATTGACATTATTGTTACATCAATTGCATCACTCTAAATCAAGTAGAGTACTATGTTCTTGGGAACATACGCAAGCATCGCCTTAGTTGGGTATTGTGCTTTCTTTCACACAGGAAATTAGCTTGGTCCACGGATTTATCCTATACGCTGTCATGAATCGATGTGGCGTATGGTCACGTGGCTTTATTTAAGGGGATAATTTCAGAAACCACCCTGATGTTTCTGACTATTTCACTGGTCTCTCTTTAAATTTTAAAAATTATACTAATTTCTTTTGAAATTTATTATCTTGTAATATTTAAATCCAACTAATAATTAAAAAATGACATTAGGAGAGAGTAGATAATATGATTTCATCATTACCCTGATCTATTAAATTGTTTAATTAATCTAATATCTGCGCAAACATTAAAGAAAATACTAGAATTTGATATTTATCGTTAAGGATTAAATCACATATGGCATCAAAATAGTATATCATTTCATATATTTTACTTAATGTAAGATTTAAATTATTTTTTTCAGTTACAAAACGATTATCAAACATGATTAATGACAAATAATCAAAAAAATTTGTAATCAAAATATTACAAAGAGTGAATTTTAATACCTAAACATATCAACAATTAACCTTAATATGTTGACAAGAATATTTATGATGTTAAAGTTTGTTCTCTGTAATATTTTGGTTACAAATTTTTTGATTATTTGTTGTTTATCATGTTTGACAATGGGTATAAAACTAAAAAGAATAATTTGGATCTCATATTAAGTGAAAAATATAAAATGATAATTTGATCCATAATGATAATAACAAATTTTAGTATTTTTCTTTAATATATGGGTAGGTATTAAATTAATTAAATAATGTAGTAGATGAAGGACAGTGATGGAATCATATTATTTTTTCTCTCCTAATATCACTTTTTAATTATAAATTGGGTCTAAATATTACAAGATAATTAATCTCAAGGAAGGTTAATATAATTTTCGAGATCTGGAAGGAGGTCAGTGAAATAGTCAGAAACCTCATGGGAGGTTTATGAAATTATCCCTTATTTAAGGCCTTCAAGACCCAACCGACCATCTTTATAAGTACTACTTAATGGGGCTTCACGCGTCTACTCGAGGTTGTCCAGGTTTTTTTTTCATCTGGCATGTAATATTCCTAATCTAAAAAGGATAAAATTAGTTGGAGAAGAAGACATTAGGGAGATTCTATAGGAAAGAGAGATTCTATAGGAAATGTTGGCAGGATTTTTGCCCAAGTGGTGATGTAGAGAGATAAAGGGACGATCTTACACTTGTTAATTAGTTTAGGGAAAAATGCACTTTTCATCCTCAAAGTTTGGACTGTTGACCAATTTCATCCTCAAAGTTTCACCAAAACACATTTCATCCTCAAAGTTATGTAATTTTGGCCAATTAAAGACAAATGACGGGAAATAGAGAAATTGGCGTTAGACCCAACTGAAAACCCAACAAAAAATGGGTTAAACCGAATGGAGCCTTTTTTTGACGGAACAAAAATTATTGCAACGGATGAAAACCAACATTCTTCTCCTTCTTCCCTCTGCATTTCAACCCGAAAATTTTTTACCCAATCTCTGGATTTCTTAGGCGCTTGCAAATGCCAAATCCAGTTTTAGGGCTCATTTACTTGGTGGAGGATGATTTCCACCACATCCCCATCCCCAACACCCACCTTGGTTTCTTCCTCCTCCACCTCCACCTCCACCTCCCCATCCCCAACCTTCTCCTTCACCCCCTCCACCACCACTACCTCCTCCTCCTCCATTACCGCCGCCGCCACCACCACTACCACCACTCCCACTTCCCCAACCATGGCCTCCACCATTTCAGCCACCACCACCACTGTCAGCACCTCCGCCACCACTACCTCTTCTTCTACCGCATGTATGTTTCCTCTCCTTTTCCTCCTTCCACTACCACTTCCACCGCCTCCAATTCCACATCCACTGCCACCGCCACCATCGCCGCCGCCACCCCCTCCTCCTCCACTACCTCCATAGTGCGCAACCTGATTGCCATTTACTTCCACAACTTGCTTACCTGAAACTCCCCAAGCTCACAAAAAGAAAGACTCGAACTTTACACTGAAAACTGCCAGCATAGAGGAGTAGTAAGCCTCAACTGCGTCTGATTCAACCAATTGAACTTCCCCTATGGCTTCTTCCACAGCCTCCAACTTCTTGGGTACTCAAATCTTCCTCTCACCTCCGACCCCAAAAACAACTAAATCTTTGCCCAGAAAATTTCTAGTTCCCCAATCAATCCTTGGAGGGAAAAAATCCAATAGTATTTCACAATCCTTGAAGGATATTCCATCAAAAGCCACACTAGCTGCTCTACTATTTTCCTCAATCAACCCACGAGCTTTAGCCGTGGATAACACTGCCCCGCCAACTCTGCCTCCGGTAATTCAAGCCGAAGCCCCACAACCCAGTCCTTCAAACCCATCTCCCTTTTCCCAAAATCTGATCTTGAATGCCTCACAGCCCCAAGCTCAGCCCTCTACTGACCTCCCAGAGGGGTCCCAGTGGCGGTACAGTGAATTCTTGAATGCTGTCAAGAAGGGTAAAGTGGAGAGGGTAAGGTTCGGCAAAGACGGTAGTGCCCTTCAGCTCACCGCCGTGGATGGCCGCAGAGCTACTGTAATTGTGCCTAATGACCCCGACTTGATTGACATTTTGGCAATGAACGGAGTTGACATTTCAGTTTCTGAGGGTGATTCTGGCAATGGTCTGTTTAATTTTATTGGGAATTTGCTTTTCCCATTTCTCGCTTTTGCTGGCTTGTTCTTCCTTTTCCGGCGGGCTCAGGGAGGACCCGGTGGGCCTGGTGGTCTCGGCGGGCCTATGGATTTCGGCAGGTCCAAGTCAAAGTTTCAGGAGGTTCCTGAGACTGGTGTTGACGATTTCCACTCCCATTTCCCCAACCACCGCCTCCTCCATTTCCACCACCGCCTCCTCCCCCACCCCAAAACAATAGATGGGATTATCTGAGGATGGGTGGAGAGATTGTGAAATATGGATATGATATCGAGCTTAGCCTGCACGCTTAGATTCTGGAAACGCGTTTTTCTGCCAATTGGGAATTCAGGGATCTAACCAGGATTGGGATAGCCCCAGATGCCGTGACTGCTAGCTTATTAGCGGAGCAAAAAGAAAGAACCAAGAGGGTTGCTGCTGCAAGGTCAATCAATGACTTTTTTTGGCATTGAATGATCTCCAACAATACTGGTATGGCACCAGAATTTGCAATTCAGATCTTGTTTCTGCAAAATCACAACAAAATTAGATGGGGAACAATTCTACAGCCAATGCCTTCGGATGCAACTTCAAAAACTGCAAATTTTAACTGATGCTAACTTCTGTGTTAGTTTGGTTGCAAGTTTACCAAGTTCTCTGGCAGCTTAAATCTGAGCCTCCCGTTCATTAGATAGAAGGGCTTCCACCATCACGTCTTCCATGGTTGGAAGCCCTCTATCCCCCTCAGTCATTTCTCAACTCTCTTTATGTGAATTTAAAAAAAAAAAAAGAAATTTAGTATTTGATTGCTTCAAGGTGGTGTAAGGTTTGGCTTTTGGGAAAAAAATTTTGGGGTTGCGAAAAGGCAGAGGGAAGAAGGAGAAGAATGTTGGTTTTCATCCGTTGCAATAATTTTTGTTCCGTCAAAAAAAGGCTCCATTCGGTTTAACCCATTTTTTGTTGGGTTTTCAGTTGGGTCTAACGCCAATTTCTCTATTTCCCGTCATTTGTCTTTAATTGGCCAAAATTACATAACTTTGAGGATGAAATGTGTTTTGGTGAAACTTTGAGGATGAAATTGGTCAACAGTCCAAACTTTGAGGATGAAAAGTGCATTTTTCCCATTAGTTTATACAGGGTGAGTTATGTTTTCAGATGATGCCAACTTAGACAGCAGTTGTACTGGTAAATCAGAGTACAAACAAAAAGATTAGCAAGTTGGCAAATTATTTGCTAACTACCCTAGAAATCGGCCAAGCTTCACTTATGTTAACAGCAATAGTCAAACAGTAGACTATCAACAGATAGCAGCAATTATTGAAGCATAGTATTGCAGTGCCTGCAAATGAGCATAGGAAATGTGAAGGCATATCAGTCACTCGTTTTTTTTTTTTTTTCAAACGATAACAATTATATTAGTCCCTCGTTAAACAAAAGCAATAATTGTTGACAAAGAAATTAGGGATAATTTCAAAAACCTCCCTTGAGGCTTCTGACAATTTCACCTAGTACTCTTGAGATTTTTAATATTATATTTGCCTCCTTTGACCCTACAAAATGATCATAATAGCATCAATATATTTATATTTTTCATGCAATTAAACAATCCGCTCCTAATCTTGTTCATATGAATGCATCACACGATTAGATATTTAATGAAAACAAAAATAAAGTTCACTCATGAAATAACCAATTATATTCTAAATACAATTTTAACATATTACAAGTTAATTTTAACTTTGTTTGGAGGATCTGAATATAAATAGAAAAATATGTAAGTTGAAGGTTTGAAAAGGATAGGGTTGGTATCAGTACTCCAACATTTGAATGATAGGATGTCATATTAATGTAGTTATTGAAATTTTTTGAGTTCAACAATACTGATTTTTTTTTAACTTCGATTGAGGATTTAGAATTAAGGAACTGATGGTGGTAATGATCATTGTGATAATGGTACTAAATTGAGATATGGTAATATGAAGGGTTTAAAATAATAGAGATGAGAGTTGAAAATAGGTTTGAAATTTTGTGCATTTTTCATATTTTTTAAATAATTTTATAAAAAGGAAAAATGAACATCACAATTTCATGAGGGCATTTTGGGTTATTCATTCAAAATTTTGACCATTAAATTTTTTTTGTTACCAAAATGGTAAATTTGGAGGAGGTATGTGTAATTTTTCAAACCTTAATGAAGCTAGATGGAATTGTTAAAAGCTTCAAGGGAGGTTTCTAAAATTATCCCAAGAAATTATACATGGGTAATGGACAACAATAACAAAGGCAGATGAACAGTATCTGGACCAGAAGAAAATTCCTTAACATGATTCTCTTGCCTTAAAACTAATAACCAAAAACCATCTTTTCCAGGAAATCAGATCTCAGTGAAAACTGAGATTTTTTCCCTTTTTCACCTTCAAAGTTTGTGCACACCAAAAACCAAATTTAATCACACCAAACCATTTAAATAGCTTGCGAGAAGTCAAGCCATTTGCACATGGTAATCCAAAGGATGATAGTTCAATCATAGCTTACGCAACCAAAGTGTAAAACTCTCGCACCATACATGCAATAACTTAATACCTGTATAATGACAACACCATAATCCCCATATACACAAAGTAAGGATACTGCCCTCCCAAATGACTATAGAACCATATTTAAAGAAGCCAGAAGACCAAAAGGCCAATAATAAAATAATCAGGAGGGAAGAACATGGAGTGGTGGCTGGTGGGTCTGGCTGTTGGTAAACAAATCAAGAAATGTCCAGAAGGCATATCCACTAAAAAGGCAAATCAAGAAATGGCTGTTGGTAAACAATAATTTTGATCCGTTATCTTTAAGGTTGTGCCCAATTTGATTCCTTACTTATCATCATCTTATCAATTTAAGCTCTTATTTCTACAAAATAAAGTTAATATAGGACTTTTAATAGAAAATTACAGAACTTTAATGGATACGGTCATGCACATAGCAGGTGTGCCATTAAGATAAAGAGGAGCAGAATTAAAAAAAAAAAAAAATCCGTAAGTTTCGATCAGAATTCTATCAATTTCCATCTCCTAACTTTCCCACATCCTTACTTAGAGCCCTTAACTAATAAATCTTTACTAATCTTGGTATATAAGAACGATTGATGTTGTAATCGTAGGACTAAAGCAGCAAGTGATTTTTGTCTATCCCATTAGTTCTACATTCATAATTTCTATATTACTGATATTTGAAGGAAATTATTAATGAAGAGCTCCAATTAGGGATATAGGTAAAATGGGAGAGCAAAATCTATGGAATTGCAATTGGTGCTTGCGTATGTGGACTAGACTCCTCTCTGTTGTACTGGAGAGAATTTTTCTACAATTGTACTCCAATAAAATTGATTTGAAAATTGATTTAAAAAATTCACACCATTCATAGTATGTTTCATCCTTTTTATTAGTTATACATAAAATTTTGTAACAATTTGACTAATTTTATCATCTAATTAATCATTAAAAATTTTTCTTACACTTTTGGGCCATTTTTCACTGTTCAATTTTTTTTGTATAAATTGAATGCCAAAATATTCTCAAAATTATATCATTTTTTAGTATGTTGATCTAGACATCGAAAGTAAAATAATTACATAATCGGATGATTTTAAAAAAATTATAGTACTTTGGATATAAATAAATGGAAAGAAATCCAATGGAGAGAATCCTAAACCTTTTGTATGCATGTGTTTTTTCATTTTTTTAAATTCAAATCCTTTGTGTTCAAGAGTACACATACTGTATAACGGGACTGACTTCTTGGATTGATTTCATTTTGTGAAAAATGATGGTTAAATTGGTAGGCGGTCATATCTTATGGACCAAATTAGACAGATCTCAAAGATAAAGGATAAAAAATGATCATTTTGAATGATACACATATCCATTTAGTTTTATCAATCCAAGGAGTCAATAACGTGACGTATCCATTTAATTTTATCATCCAGAATTCAAAAAAAAAAATGCAATTGCAAGTTATAAGGAGAAAATAAAAAATAATAAACATTATATAGGTTAATATTTCAGATTAACTATTAAAATCAAGACAAAAAAATAAAAGGTATGAGTTCAATTTGCTGGAGACCATATGAATCTGATACTTATTGTGGTGCTATAAATGAAAAACACAGTTTCCATTGATTGCAGTCATATCTGGCTAATCACATTGCAAATGGATCAAGGGCTTTTACAATTGCCAATGATAATTGCAAACTCCAATCTGTGGCCTAATCTCAGTGGCGGGAGCTACAATTTTTTGTTACAGGAGGCGATCGTATGTGTACTAAAAATTATATTTTTACTAATGTAATTTTATAGTTTTAACTTGTATGTTGATTTCTTTTATTTTTTTACGCTTAATCATCCAATCTCTGATCTAATTGCCCTCAAAGGAAAAGTTTTAAGTCAAATTTCTATATCAGCAAGTCATCTTGTATCATTATATTATTGTAACAAAACAATAGTAAAGGCAAGGGTATGAAACTTTTATGGAAGTTGTATGTCTACTGATAAATCGAAATATGCAATGGCTGTATACTGATATAACTACTCAGTTTTATCTTCTCATTCTTACAATCCTATGGGGAAAAAAATATAATTTGACTATTCTCCAGTATCACACTTTGAAGAGCAATCATAATTCAAAGTGCAAATCAAAAGTACACATATAATACTACTAATAGATGTAAATATTGTTTATATGTAGGATGCAGCGGGTTGGGTATTCTCGAAATTCCTTCTTACCAAACTCTAACCCGCTTATCTAAGTTTTTTATCAAACTTTATCAGGTAACTTTATGGGTTTTAATTACTTTTACCAAACCCTCTTACGCACGGATTCAGATTACCCATTGGGAACCTTCTATTTATTAATCTAAATAGTTTAAAGAAAAAGAAAATTATCTTTTATCAAACTAAATTAATTTATACATCATGGTAAATCAATGCACTATATTGAGTCTTAAATTTGGACAGAGCCATAGAACTTGCATATCAAAAAATGAAGAGTTAAATCAACATTCTTCCATTTTTAATCACAATTGTCTCCATTTGAGAATTCCAGCTAAATCATGCCTCTAGCTATTACAATTTCAACAAATATCGAAAAGAAGATTTAGACAATTGTTCACAAGGTCATTTCCAAATAATGAGTTTTATATAAAACATGGCACAAAACACTTCACAAGACAAAAATGGAAAACAAAAATACAAACTAAAGAAAAGAAGAGGGTTATGGGTTGTGTAACGAGTTGGTTTAAAGTTATGTGCAATTATACTATAAAATTGAGACCGAAGAATATATATAGGGTATCGGGTATTCGGGTATCAAACCCTCTCAGGTTATCTATCTGTAATCTTTCATCAATACCAATCTCTAATGAATAATCCATTAGTCATTTAATTGAATTAACTATCGGATCGAGTATCCACGGGTATTAGGTTTTACCCTACCCATTGCCATTCCTATTTATATGTTTACAGAGAGAACAATTCAAGACATGCAAATCTTATTTGTTTAAACTTAACATATAGAAGATCACATATATAGAACCAAGTGCTTGAATTGAAAATCTCATACCCTAAAACTGAAGTGATTATTTGAATCTCGTACCCTGAAACTGAAAATTAGAATGAAATGATTATTTGAAAGGTGTACACAGTTTAAGTTTGAATTATTTTTTCTTGACATAATAAATAAAGTTTTAACAAGTTAATATGTAATGCTAAAATGATTAATAACAAGTTGTATCTTATAGATCAATTAACTAACTAGCAAGGTTAAAAATATTTAAAGAACAAAAGTTCAAATTTGGTGGTGGGTTGGGGGAGGGGGGGGAGCATCGAGAGAAAGACTCTTAGGGTGCGTTTGGTTCTATAGAATTAGAATTGAATTAGAATCAAAATTCTGTAGAATTGGAATTCTATGAATTGGAATTCCAAGTCATTCCAATTCTTTTGTTTGGGAAATACATAGAATTGATACGGAATTTATTTGGAATTCCAAATTCTTTGTTTGCATGAGAGAAGAATTCATTAGGAATTAGAATTATTTTCAAGAAAATTTGCTTACATAAAATTTTTCTTTTTTCTATATAATAATTTCTTTTTTTCTTACATTTAGCTAATTTTTACTAAAGATTTAAAAGAAAAAACCATTTTGTGCCTTTAATAATTTATTTTTTCTCACTCTCATATCAATTTCTTTGGAGAGCATTTCCTTTAGCATGTTTTGATCCATTATCCCTTTTTGTGAAGAAATATTTCCCCATCTCAGCCGTGGTATTTTCAACTGTGTTTTGATATATTATAATAAAGCACAATTCTTTCTTATTTCTAATACTTATGCAAAATTCAAAAAAGATTTCATCAATCATAATAGCTATGCACAACTAAAACTCAAACTCCTTCATTAAGTACCAATGGCATGATAAAACTATGAGAGAGGAAAAGTTTAATTTGAAGCAATTTTTCACTCATGTGACAATAACTACAAAATCAAGAAGCAATATTTCATGCAAAAAAAAGATAAGAAAACAATCAGTTACAAATAAATCCTACATATGTAACAAAAACACTTGATCAAATGCTTGAACTGTATAAACCAAAAAGCTAAAAACTATCAGTTACAAATAAATCCTAACTCAAGAGGCCAACTATATAAACCAATTTCTGTTTCGCCCTTTTCCACCCCTGCTCCAACCGCCTTGTCCTGTTTCTGTCTCTGTTTTATTTTCTTCAGTAAATAAATAGAAACTTAAAAACAAAAAAAAATCCAGTCAAAAACGCATATCTCCAAATACCCCTTTGTCTGTTCATATCAATTCTTCACTTAGGTAGATGCGCATTGAGCTGTAAGGAGAGTTGATAGCCACAAATTGTATATGTTCAGGCATAACTCTGCAGATCAGAGGTCAAGAGAAAGTACTTCAATGAAGCAGCAGATATAACATTTCAACGCCCAGTTTTGGGACGTTTCATTCCACTAGTATTGAGAGGTGACATGTTGCCACTTGGTCCTGGACTCTCTTCTCTAAAATTTGAGTTCAGCATGGCTAGTTCATGAAGCTGCTACCTCTTTATATGGTCCTGAGACTCATCCTGCAAGAAAAGAAAATAAGGAACATCAGTTGAAACCAGGTTAACTTGATTTCCATCAAGGGTTCACACCAGAACTTGTGATGACATTTACTGAGGCTATACACAAATTTCAGCTAGATTTGACTATGAAGTTCAGCGACTGAACTTCATGGTCAAATTCATCTTCTCATTCTATGGTTAATTGGACTTCAATGTCAAAAAAGAGGGGTGAAAAAAGAAGAGTAACATCAATTATCTCAAGTAGTTAACTTATGCAATTCTGAAGAAAATTATGTAGCATACCACAGGCTTTTGATTTAAATAATTGAACTCAAACCCACTCCAGTCACAGCACCACAAATTAGTGAGAGGAAGCAGAAACAAAAGCAGACCTTCAATCATTAAGAAATGCACAAGTTGACCAGAAAGGTCAAAATATCAATTATCAAGATAACTAACAGCAATCTGCAGAGATAAGCAAAACATAAGCCCATGGTCAAAAAATTTCAGAAAGTTTTCACCTCAAGCGAATTTCCTCCTTTACAGAATCTTTGGCATCATCTGTAGTAGTAACTACGAAAAGCAGCTTGGATCTCACAGTATTCAGAACGAGGACACGCTCAGCAGCCACCTGCAAACTTAAGCAATTGTACTAAAATCACCAAAAAGAATAATCATCCAGGAGCAAATCCAAGTTAAGGAAGTAATGAAACAGCGGTCATCAGTTAATAGAATTCGTCTTCCACAATCAACTACACATCATAATTCCACAACCAACTTTGCAGAAACTAAGTAAATTGCGGAACTCTGAGATAAAGAACTCATCCATAAACATATGATTCTAACATCAGAAACTATTCATTACCTTGAATTGCAGAAAAGGTTTATCATGAGTTCATTGATCAAATTAAAGAGAAATCAAGAAACAGAGATACAAGGAACCAAAATCAATTAACCCTATTAACCAAGTAACAAGAATCAGTCAAATTAATATAATACAAAAAATGAACTAATGGAGAAAAAGAAGAAATTCTTACCAGAGCTGCAAGGATATGATCAATCCTCTCTTTAATCCCGAAATCAGGAATCCAGTATCTACACAAAGTAAAACACGAAATATAGACACAATGATAGTAAAAATAACAAGAGGGGAAAAATGAAAAAAGAAGAAGAAGAAAAGGAAACTGAAACCAACTTTATCCACGCATGACAATAAACTCTCCATCATTGAACAAATCTGGTGGCCAATTTGCCAGTATCGTAGTCAAGTTCGACCACAATTCCGTCACAAAATTCAAGCTCAAGCGGAGAAAAGCGGATGCATTCGCTTTCACCTCCCCGGAATATACGAATCTCCAAAGAAGAGAGCACTTGGAGGGGTGGCAGGAATGGTGAAGAGTAGAGGGATGGTCGGAGGAGCGAAGGGCAATGGGGGTGGTGGTCGTGTGAGAGGCAAAATGTTAAAGCTGAGATGGAAGCGGCGGTGGAGAGCAAGAGCCATTGAGCCGAGCAAGCGGTGAATTAGACAGAAAGAGGGAAGCGAATAAACTTGACCCGATTTTTATTTTTTACCCACATTAGACCCGCGTGTAGACCCGTTTTTTAGGGTTTAGACGTGGAATTGGAATCAGAATTCTTTTGGTCTGATAAAGAATTCAATTCATGGAATTGAAACCTCTTGGAATTAGAATTCAATGCCAATTCCATGGAAAATGCAGCATCCAAACACAAGAATTAGAATTGGGGTTCCAATTATAATTCTAAACCCCAATTCTATGGTTATCAAACGCACCCTTAATAAAAATTTCCAAAATCTCTAACAGGCTAATGGAAAATTTTCAAAACTCGGGAGCAGCTCACTCCTAGCTTAGCCATTGCTTAAGCAACCAGCCTATGGCCAACAATTGTACAAACCCTCGAGCCCTAAGAAGCTCATCACTAATTTGAATGTATCCCTTGGAGGAGAAATGAGTTGGTTGGCTCAAAGAAGAGAATTTAAGTAAGAAAATTCGGCTTCAAATCTTTCCACTCACAGTATAATAATGAAAAAAAAAAGTTTAAACATTTGTTACAAAGCATGTCATGTTCCTATGTCTTACGGATCACGGAAGCTGTAGACAACTCTTTGTTTCATTTACTAAGGATGCGTTTGATAAAACTGAAGTTTAAAATTTGAATCTATTAAATTATTGAATTGTTAAACATTAAATCTAATACATTTAAATGTATATCATATTTAGTGATAAATGAATAATTATCACTTAATTTTGGAAACAAATTTTATCCAAAAAATTCAATATCACTTAATAAATTTAAATATTTAATTTTTTATTATCAAACGATTTAAATATATTAAGATTTGAATTCATTAAATTTAAAAATTAAATTAAATTATCGTACAGACTTAGAAAAGTCTTCGGGCCATAAGATTCCGAAAACTTGAGGCATGAAAGAAATGTTGCGGGTCCACTCCCAGGTCGTCAAATCTCGAAAATATCTTCCCCCACTCAAAGGCCTCGCTCTCGGTCCTGTTAATCCAGTATCCCCTGGTACAAACCACAAAACATGTTCTAGCATCTGATACAAAATTTAGTGCTCATATGTCAGAAAAATGCATTCAACAAAATAATTACTGTAGTAGAAGCTCTTTTTTCCTTTTTCTTTTTTCTTTTTTTTTTTTTAAATTTACAAAATCAGAATGATGAGCATCTTAATTGCCGACCACCAGAGAGAGTAGAGTCTGCCACAGAATGTGAAAAACGTTTCTCTGTGGAAAAAGCAAATGACGATAAAATGTTTTCAAAGCCAGCAGGGTGGGCGAAGCCAAGACCAACAGCAGAAACGCCCATGGCTAGTGATGATAAATCTGGCAAGGCAACTGATCCCTCCAAGTACAACAGAATTTGCCTCATACTCGGCCTAATCTTTGGTTCTGAATGAGAGCATAACAAGCCTAGTTTCAACACCAAGTCTGCTTCCTCTTTCACAAACTCAGTACCCAACTTTTGATCAACCGCCTGGAGAATATTGCCTGCTTTCCAGCACGAAAATACCCAATCAACCAAAATGACCTTCTCTTCTGGTGCTGCTTGGGGTTCTATTGGCCTTCTTCCGCAGGCAACCTCCAGCAAAAAGGCCCCAAAAGCATATACATCAGTGCTTGTTGTGGCCCTCCCTGTCCTGCTATGCTCAGGAGCAAGGTAGCCAAGAGATCCCGCTACATGGGTGGATTGAGGGAGGGTTCCATGATCGTATAGCCTTGCCAGGCCGAAATCTCCTAATCTTCCATTCAGTTCACTATCTAACAATACATTACTTGCTTTCACATCTCGGTGGATCACTACTTGCTCCCATTCTTCGTGTAGATAGAATAATCCGGATGCTACACCTTTGATGACTCGCAATCTTTGGCTCCAGCTGAGGATATACTTGGGTTGGTTGTACAAAAACTTGTCTAGACTACCATTGGACATGAACTCGTATACCAAAAGTAACTCTCCTTTACGCCGACAATAACCCAAGAGTGGTACTAAATTTCTATGGCGTAAGCGACCAATACTGACGACTTCTGCAATAAATTCTCTCATTCCCTGTCTTGCTTGATGAGAGACCTTCTTGATAGCAACCTCAACCTTGCTTGTTGGCAGAACGCCTTTGTAGACCCTTCCAAATCCGCCTTCCCCCAACATCTCCTTTTCTCTGAACCCCTTGGTGGCAATGTATAAATCTTTATACTTGAACCTGTGAGGCCCATAAGCAAGCTCCCATTCTTCCAGCACTTCTGCAAACTTCCACTTCCTCCTTAGATAATAAGCTACTCCGGATATTAGTATTAACAAGAAAAGCATGCAAATCGGGGGCAATCCCACAGTGAAAAATTCAGATACTTTCTTATGTCCAAACCGAGGTAGCTTGGGGAGCCGAGAGAGATCAAGAGCCTGCGCAACGCCATTCGTCCTGAAGCTCCATCCAAGTATAAAATGAGATGATCCTATGTCGCGTGGACTAGTGGCTGCAGAAAAGCCAACATACATGCTCTGCTGAAAAATTGGCGAAAGATCATATGTCAAAGACAAAAGAGGAGTATGTGGTTTAGATGCCGCTACTGGAGCTAATTTAACATCGATTCTCCTCGCCACCCCGTCGTATTCGACCCAAAGTTGCATATCTTGACCGCTGCTAAGAGTTAAGTTGTCAAATAAATTCTTGTTATTAGCCTGGTAACTTGCTGGCTGGGATACCTTGGACGTCATAGAGTTAATATCAATACCAACATGGTTGTCATTGATATCTTCAAAATCTGGGTTTTGGATAGTGTCAAGCTCCACCGCAAAAACGTGATTTGTTCGATTTCCATCGGTGCTTGTGTTGAAGAGGCCGAGGAAACGAGTGGAGGGCCCTTCTGCAAGGCCTCTTGTTGGCGCAATCACGAAAGCCATTCCCGGACCAGGCATGCCTGGTACTTCAGCCACGATAGCAAACACAAATTGGGTGGAAAAGGAGAAAGCTGAACTATTAGATTTTGTCTTGAATTTGAGGGGATTAGGATAGAAGGCGTGCCCCGTTTGTAATTTGGTGGTGTTGGTTATCCTTAGGAGGCCATTTTTGGTGACCGTGGCTAATCCATCCAGGCTTAGATTTGATGATTGAAATCCTTGATAGATGAACCCAAAATCGTCAGGAGCTGCTGCACCAGCTCCTATGTGAACTACTAGAAAATTGGCTAAGATAGCTGTTACTAGTTTGGATGACATGACTAAAGACTTGGATGCCAATTGCCAAATCCTTCTCAATTTTGTAGCCTATTTATCTTATTATCTAGCGTTGTAATGTCTCACACACGAGCTACGACAAGAAGTTTTCTTAGTTTCCAACGTGCGTCAAGCAAACGTTAATTGTCTTAAAAGCCTTAATCAAAGCCATATGACTCTACGCCATGTAGCTTGAATTAATCTGGGACCTACAACTTTCCAAGACTAGACCGAAGACTTTGTTTGCAAAAGTCGACGAATTGTCCAACACTGGACCGGACCGGGAGTAAGTGCGGTCTTACCTAATGGTTGGTGAAGTTTGCAGTCATGATTTGATTATTCATGCATCGAAGGTTAAGAAACGACCACGTTTCTCACTCATGAAACATGCGGAGCTCCGAAGATTTCAAATCGACCCGATAAAAAATTTAACGGAAAATACATGCGTATTGATCGGCGCAATAATTTGTCCTATACTTATTGCATAAGTATTGAAAACTAAAGGGCTAACCTTACTTTGTCCGCAAATTTTACGCATTATCTCACTTTGGTATCTGAACTTTGAAATGGAATACTTTAATTCTTCAATTTCAAAAATTGTTCAACCTAAGTGAAAATGTTGATGGAATCCAAAAAACTAACGGTGTATCAGTGGATGTAATGATCATGTGTCATTTTGTAGGTGTTAGCAGCCGAGAAGATGAGGGCATAGATGTAATTTAACTCTAAATAAAATATAAAACAAACAAATAAATAAAAGTTTAAGTTTTGAAATTATTTTCTCCTCCCCTTTAATTTTTCTCAATTGGTTCCTAAACGAGCAGTTTTCTTCCAGAATTGAAAGTTCACCTCAGGCTGTTTTTTTGGCTATCTTGGTTCCTCAAAGATGGCTTGCTTTTTATGACAAAATTCGATTTTGTAACTGGGGGTTGAAGAACGCTGGACCGTTTTGTTTTAATAAGTTTTTTGGGTGGGAAGAAGGGTTTTATTAGGTGGGATTATAATAAGCTTTCCAATAACTAGTTGGAGAATCAAGTTCAAGAGCCAATGTTGCCGCTTATCCTTTTAATTGAAGATCATTTGCAAGTAGGTTTTGATACATCAGCTCAATTCCGGGTGGAAATTTTGCAGAAAATGTAATCTTTTTCATATTTGAGTTTGAGCAGAGTTTTTTTTTTCAGCTATTTTCCATTTAAATTTCAGGCTAATTTGGGGGAAAAAGTTGGGAAGGGCTAAGGAAAAAAAAGACGTAAACAAGAAATGATGATGACAAGGTCACGGGACTACGTATTGGGAAAAAAAATTTACTTCTACTCTTCTACATATAGCATAAGAATTTTGTGGTTTGAAAAACCAGTAGATTGTCCTTCAATACAAGTATAGTGCAAGGCCAAAATTCAGAACTATCATCTAAACTACTTCAAATAAGAGATTAGAGACAAAATAGAAGAAAAAAATTAGCTAGCAACTTCTGAGCTTTTTAAATTTTTGAAACAATCTTTATTGTTCACATATAGCATCGTGGTGTACAAGCACAAAGTTAAGGTATACATACACAATATAATGATAAACATTGCTAAAAGAAAACTTTTAAATAACCTTGTAATTATATATATATATATATTTATGTACACTCATCTTCTTTTTATAGTAAAATTTTCATTTGACAGTTTAATCTGCAAAACCTGTTGCAGTTGTAGGATTTGGTGAATTATGGTCAATTCGGATCAAGTAGAATTCAAGCAAAATATTTGACGCGATTCGAAGATGGATTGGAGATGACAAAACAAACAAGTGTAGTTTTCTACGTAGCAAAACGCGACCTAAATACGCGAGGCAGTCTACATTTTACCCATCATTTTGGATTGAAGCAGATAAAAAAATAAAATACAGGAGAGGCAAAAACGCGAGGCAATATGCAATCCACATCCCTGCGTATTGATGAGGCGGCTATGCAACTTGTATAGCCATTTGCTTAGTTTTTATACAGTTTTCTAGCTCAATTTTAGATTGAATTTTTTAGAAAGTTGCTCGAGGAATATTGTGAAGCTCAAGGGGAAACTTTGAGTCATTTCAATTACAACATTTCCCAGCCTTTTCTTCTATAAATACACATTGTATTGGAGGATCAAGGGGAGTTAGAAGATAATCTTTAGAGACTCTAGAGAGTCTTGAGACAGGTAGTTTAGTAGAAGAAAAACTTGTGACCTTGGTAGATTGAAGCAAAAGTTACAAGATGACGAGCACGGGATATATATATAACAATTAGCTCATCCACAATCAAGTTTTATATTTATAAATTTTTAAATATTCCACATGCGATTTTTTGCAAATGTACGGTATAGGATATTAAGAGTCAAACCCACAGAGAAGATTATCAATTATTGATGATTTTCAAACTCCTTTATTAGTTAGACTACTACAAATGCAAGAGATTAAATCTACTCTACAAACATGAGATAAAAACAATAAAATAACAATATAAAACTCCTAGAGGTATGAAGTTCCTCACTATTCTTATAAATGAAATTAGTGGTTAAGTGATTGCTATTATTTTGGTTAGTTATATCGTAATTTCCTAATATATGTGAAATCTATTGTTATAGTGAATCAAGTATACTTGTAACTAAGTCATACCTACTCTCGTGGTTATGAAACTAACTACAAGCTCATTTCATATGAAACAAGTCACTAAATCCACAAGGTGCACCTCCACTCTCATGAGTGTACTCCTTAGGTTTATCACTTGTTTGAACTAGTGTTAAATTCTAATTTTCATTGCAAACTTAACACCTTAAAATTATCACATTAATGGCCGATTGATCATAATTAGATTAAAAGTGATAAATAACCTGCTTAAAATAATATCACCAAATAACCAAGTAAATATTACAAACAAGATATAAAAAGTTCATCCACACTCTAGACATAAACTTTAGGAAAGCGTGATAAAAAATCCAAACTTGTATTATAGCTAAACATGAATTCAATTACAAAAGAGAAAGTAATAGGAGAGAAGTCACTCTTGTCACATGAGGTTCAACTTCTCCATCGTTGCTCCTCAAATCTTCATCCAAATCTAACTATAAATATAAGAATGAATAACTACACTAACTATACTAATCTACCCTAACTAATGAACTAAGGAAATTCTAGTGAAGACTACATTTTTGTGGAGTTTCTCTAACCTTCCAAAGTTGTTAAAAATTTCCTCCAAGGCTTCTATTTATAGAGAGATTCAAGTCACAAATAAGTTGTTTCCAGTTGGCAAAGTTGGCTCTTGAAACTCACAAAAAGTTGTTTCTACAAGATTCCACACTTGCTTGCTCATTTCCAGGGGTATTTCTTGTAGAAAAATTGGTCAAAAAATTTGTGTGAACAAAGCATAAATGAAGATGAAAAGAATGGTGGTGATACAGAGTATAAACAAGAAAATAAAAATGATAACTAAAAAAGAAACATAGATTGAGGAAGATTACACTATTATACCAATTGTGCAAAAAAAAAAAAGAATTTTGGTATATAAGAACTATAATCAAATTTGCCTAAAAACATAGAATGTGGTCTCTAATGTTGCTTTTGGTTGCTCCATGTTGGTATTTTTGGTGGGTTAGATTATTTTAGCATCAACAATGTTGCATCCATTTTAATTGTTTGAATAATGACATTGGTCAATTTAGATGCAAAATTCAAGCAAAAAAATTTGAAGATAAAGATTAGGTTGAATGCAAATGTTAATTGTCATAATTGATTTGCACAGGAAACTTTAGAGCTGCAAAGTTGGGCTTTCGAAATTATCAGAATATGAGGATTAAGTTAAAGTGGCTTATTGACTTCGTTAGGTTGGTAGTTATGCCGATTGCAATAGTCACAATGTGGAAGAAATTCATGAGTGAGTTTTCCCCCTTTCTAACTAACAAAGGGGTATTTTAGGGTTTTTAGGACAAATTTAGTATAGTGGGTTTATATTGTTACTGAAATGCTAATGGTAGAGAAGGTAGGTGTAATCTTTTAAATTAGAGGGGACCTACCTGCAATAGTCAAAATCCTCCTATGAGGTTTCTAGAATTATCCCTAAAATTAAAGTTATACACATTTGGTAGTTTCTATACAAGATAAAGAAACAACAACCTATCAGCTTTTTATGGCTTTCCTCTATTTTTGCAAATAGGGTTTCCTCTATTATATATTTTTTTGATAGGTAAAAAATAAAAATTAAATTAAATTAAATGGGCTGGGCTAATTTAATGCATTTGGATAGATACTCAAATCCAAGTCATCTATAACCCATAAATAAGTGGATGTCGACCATTTATGTCAACCTTTTTGCCAGCAAATGACTAGATTTAGAATGGTGAGGGTGGCTAGAAATTTTTTTACGACTACAACAAGTAGAGGAGCGGAGAGGACATAAATGAAGCAAGAACAGGTTTTACCCATTTTTTGTTGGGTGCAAAGTTGGTTCTAACGGGGCATGCTTCTTACGTGCAGATTTCCGTCCAAATGGAGTGTTATTCTGTCAATTGTTCCTAATTTGCCAAAATTCAGGAACTTTGAGGATGCAATGTATTCTTGGTGAAACTTTGAGGACGAAATTAGTCATCAACCCAACCTTTGAGAATGAAAAGTGCATTTTTTTCCTAAAATCAAATTCGACAGGATCATGTTGCTTTAATCTTACAAGTCCACCCATCTTGTTGTATGTGATCACCACACCCCATAACTTATCTGGTTTCAGTAAGCTGATGAAAAGAATTTTATCGTTACCGTATATCATGTGTTAGATAAGCAATATGGAGTATAAATATTTCACTACTATAAATTTAGTATCCAAAACTAAAAAATTAAATATTTAACTACTGTTTTTTTTCTATTTTAATGTAGGCCACTAGTCAATTGTTTCGTGACTAGTCAATTGCCTCTTGTTGAGAAAATTGCTCCGTGTTGAAGATTTGGAGTTGCATGAACTTGAACAACTTATGGCTGAGATGGAAGAGATAGAAAAGAAGGTATTGGATCGAGCTAATCAGATCATGAAGAGCATTTTGCTGATCCTTCGGGTGACTCTGGAAAAGATTCAAGTATCTGAAATAGAGAGAACTCATCAGAAGCATTAATTCTTGAATTTTTTTTGTTTGTTTGAGAGTTGAAAAAGCAGGGGATTTCTCGTTTACATATGCAGCACAGATTCTGATTAGTCATCTCTTGAAAAATTCGTAGTGTAAAATTCATCCATTCTTCTTCTTAAAGTTTCAACAGTTTGAAATTAGTTCCTTTGTTTCTCATGGAAGCTAGTCATAACACCAGTAGCATACAGTTTTTTTATGCCTAAGGGCATTAATTTGCAATCTGGCTATAAATGTAATAATAAAATGCACTAAGGAAACAGTTCAGGATGGTCTTTCCTACCTTCAACCAAGATAAAGGACTGTGCTACCACCAATTAAGGAATAGCTTTAAAAGTAAGACAAGCTGTTAAGGTCAAGGCACTTTTGTCTTATTATTGGATTTAATTCAAGGCAAATCATGTTCCTGCTACAATGCATTGCATTTTTAACAGCCTATTTTATGTTAATATTTGTATCTAAACCGCATTTTTTGGATATTTTAGTCTAGTTCACTAACTTTTTACTTATTGTATCATCAAGAAATAGTTTTGAATATGTCATAATATTGTGATGGAATTTCCCAATTTATTCATTTGGTGCCAATGATATACTAGTGTTGCCTTTGCGCCTAGAAAAGAGATTTATGGAAATTAAGAAATATGTCAGGTGTAATCACAAAAAAATTCATAGATAATGGAATAGTAAGTTGCTAAAACTATTAAATCAAATTCAATAGGACCATGTTGCTTTATTCTTAGAAGTCTTCTCACCAAAACCCCTTCCTTGTTAGGCGATTACTATTTACCAAATGTGGGGATAGTGTAATAGTTATATTTTAATATAAAGTGTAGATGGCCCTTATATAAGAGCACCGATATTGGCTCCCTTTCCCAAATAAATATTCGCCAATTTCAAGTTTGAATTAGGGTAAATATCTTCAAGCTCAAACTCAAATATATTAGTATTTGAATTTGACTTGACTCATTGGCATCCTTACTGTGTATTTATTGGGTTCATTTTGGTCAAATTGCTATGTGCTATATGTGACAGGTGTCGAGTCTGTACAATAATAAATACTTATTCAAGAAAAATACAAATTTTGCATATAGGGTGAGTAGGGTCGAATCCACAGGGATTGGAGATAATTCATTTCTTCTAGAGCTCAAAGTTTAGAGAATTTATATATAATTGAGGATAATTAAACAACTCAGATAAATTAAATAAATATAAACTAAATGACAATTTAACAAAATTAAATCAATTATGGATAATCTCTAACCAAGAAATAATTTCGAAAATGGTTCACTCAATTGATAATTGATGTAATGATAATTTCATTTATTCGCTGATAAACAAGTTATAACAATCAAACACGCGAAAACAATCAATTTCTCCTTACTGTATTAGTGATCAAGGTATGACCGTTAATCACTTCTCTAGTCAAGAAATAACCCTAGGTACGATCAAAGAGTTCAATTTTCCAATTGCCTTAAGAATTAAAGAAACCCTGTTTAAACCAAATAACACGCTACGAGAGTTATTTTAAGTTAGCTCATATGCCCCCCTGACACAAACCCAATTATGCCAGTCACCACTAATTTAAATCAATTAAATAATTATGAATTTAACTGCTCTAACTAGTTTTAGGTAATTAGATTAAATTAAATATCGGGCACCCTTGATATTCAAATAAAATAATAACCATAATAAATTAAATCAGAGAACTTACAAATACCAGTAAATAAAAGAAATAAAAATAATCAACTCGATTTCACAATTTTTGATGAATCAAATCCTTTGTTGTTTCTTGACTAGAATAAGAAGTTTAGCTCATCTTCATGGAAAACACCACGCACAAAATATTGGAGCTTATTACTGCGGCCATTCTCCCCAAAAAGATGAGATGAATTCTTGAGGAAAAGAGAAAGAAGTCCATCCTTTGTTTTCTTCCTTAAAATAAAAACAATACAAAACCCAAAACTACTACTACCACTACTCTATTCGGCTCGAGAAACAAGAAAAATAATGCAAAAGACAATACCATTCTGGTCTTGCTTCCTAATATTAGTAAACTGCTATTACTTAGCCGAATCAAAGTATAACAAATCTCATCCTATCCGAAAAGAAAGAATACGCCTCAATAGACAAAATAGCTAGCGTCCTAGTAGAAATCAAATATTATCTATCTGATGGAGCATCCGACTCTTGCAACTTCAATTCGAATTTTGGGGATCGTGTGCCAAATCCCAATCTTTCCGAACATGTAGAGTTAGACCTTGACGTGCCTACGTCGAATTACGCAGAAATCTAGTAAAAATCATGTTTTTAATCCCTTTTTTGTTTCGGATCCTTGCAACCAACACAATTACCAAATATAAGTAGAATCCGTCAATTAATGCAATATTTGGTCAAAATTAAAGGGAAAACAATCATGAATTTTATGACAAAAATGCAATCTATCAATTTCTTCCACACCTAAGTCATGCTTGTCCTCAAGCATGAGAATAACTAATAAAATACTACTAAGTCATTGAGTTCAAACAATGGTTATTACTCAAATTATCTATTGTCACGTTATAATTAAAATACATGTAAAGCATTAATGACTAATCTCTAAAAAATATCTCTCCGGTTAGCTTTTAAAACCCAAAACTTTTCCAATTTCCGATTAACTAATTTAAGAATATAAAATATTCAACCAACATTTGTCAGCAAATAGTTTGACTATTAAGCAAAATCTCAACATTAAGTTCCATGGATCAGCAGGCTAACAATTCATTCGCATTCTTCCACGTTTTTCACTACTAGCACATCTTTTTTTCTTTTCTAAAATATCCCTACAATTGAGTTTTTTTTCTCTTTTTTTTTTGAGGAATGTTTAGTCTTTAACCATTCAAACCTTTTGACACGAAGTCTGATATTAGCCAAATAAAGGAACCCAGTTACTCAACTCTCATCACTTAAAAATCACATACTCATAGTAATCACCATTTTTTAATGCGAAAGTCGATATTTTTGGTGAAAACCCCCGATTACTAGGCAACGACAACTAGCGGAGTGCAGCCAAACATAATCCATAAATAAGTACCAAAATAAAAGTAAAAACCACACGTCTTCTTCATTTTTCAAATATGGAGAACTATGATTAATAGGTAAACCAATTTACATGAAAAATGTCAGAAAAATATTTACAATACCTAGAAAAGTTAACTAAAAATTGTAAAAGTTACAAAATCTAAAATATTTACCAAAAAGACTCTCTTAAACTTAACCATGTCATCCTTAACGCGTCAAAGTATAAAATCTTAGCAATAGAAAATTTTGAGATGTCTAACCATCGTTTATCAGGGACAATAACAAATATGCACAAAGATAGGCAAAATTTGGATAAAATTTGAAAAAAAAAATCGAACAAAAAATTTTCCAACAAAAATACCTACATTTGCATTTTTCTAATATACTTCTCCCCCCACACCTAAATCTTACATTGTTCTCAATGTAAGAAATAAAGAACAAAATATGAAGTAAAAGGGACAACAAAACTTCTCTGAAAACTGAGGGGGTAGCAATCGGCTACGAGTCTGGAGCAAAAGGAGGGTTGAATCCCACGTGATGAAAATAGGCGTCCAAGTTCTTGCATCATGTTTGATGACACAAAATTGGCAGGGATGACGATGATGGCGCTGGGAGTAGCAAGCGGCAGAGATGAGCGGTGAACAGGAGCCCTAGGTAGTCCGTCATGTAGCTGGAGAGTGGAAAGAGAGAAAGAAAAAAGAAAGAAAGGAAAGATTGAATGCAGAAAGAAAGAAAAAGCAAAAGAGAAGAAAAAAAGGAAAAGAAAGAAAAAAAAAGAGAGAAAAAGAGAATGGAAAAAGAAAAGTAAAAGGAAGGCATTTCTTCCTAGTGCATGATCAGAAGGCGCAGGCACGTCAAAAAGACTGGGAGTCTTCTAACCTTACATCGTGAAATTTCTTTCCTAGCTCGCATTCAGGAAGCATGGGCACATCATAAAGACTGAGAGTTTTCTGATCATGACTTTGGGAATTTTCTTCCTTTTGCACATGTCCAGAAGACGCAGACACGTCAATCTTAAAATTCTGCACTTGTGAAAATAATGGACCCGTAAGTCAAATGCAGATATGCCTTGTGAAGGGCTAGTCTTCCGTCCACTAAATTAACAAAATCAAAATCAAACACACAAAACACAAGAATTCTGAAACAAAAATAATGAAAATGAACTAAAAACTAATTCAGTTGCCTCCCAATAAACGCCTTTCTTTAATATTTTTTGCTAGACATAAAGTATCATTTCTTAATTCGGTTGTAATTCGAGCTTTCTTGCAATTCGTGGCATTTTTTCAAGATCTAGATCGCCATTGAATGCAACATTCTTCTTTAACTTTTTGTCTATTTTCACATTATAAGTTGCTTTCAACCCATGATGCTTGTTCGTAGCAACTTTCAATTTACCACTACAATTAAATTCAGGAAATTCTCGCGCAAAAAGATTAATAGCATGAATGGCAAATACAGAATGAGAGTTAATAGGATGTGTCATTGTATCAAAAATATAAAAATGGACAACTTTTTCATCAAATTCCATTATAAGAGTACCCTTACTAACATCAATTTTAGTTTGGGAAGTACTCAAGAAGGGTCTTCCTAAGATAATGGGTGATGGACTTGGAGCACTTCTAACATCCATGTAAAACACATAAAAATTAGCAAGAAAAATTAATCCATCTATTGGCACTAAAACATTTTCAATTACTCCATCCGGATAAACAAATGTACGATCAGCCAATTGAATTATTACCCTTGTTTCTTTCAAAAGTCCTAAATTTAGAGAATCATACATTGATTTAAGCATCACGTTAATAGAAACCCCTAAATCTAGCATGACATTTTTAATTTTAGAATGTCCAATCTTACAAGGGATAGTAAACATATCTGGATCCCCACATTTAGGTGGCAATTTTCTTTGTAAAATCGTTGAGACATTCTCACCTACCACGATCTGCTCATCCCCTCTCAATTTCTTCTTGTTGACACACAAGTTCTTAAAGAATTTAGTGTATTTTGGTATTTGCTTGATCGCATCCAACAAAAGGATATTGATTGTTACCTTTCGAAACCTCTAGAATTTCTTTCTCTTTGTCTTGCTTTTCTGGCTTTTCCAACCTATTAGGAAAAGGCGGTGGATTAGATCTAACTTTAATTATAGAATCATGAATTACCTCTAAATTCACACTTCTCATTCCTTCCTTCTGAAACTCCTTTTTGATCCGATTTTTATTCTTATCTTTTGAAGTCACGAGTTCAGGTCCCTTAACTTCCTTCCCGCTTCTTAAGGTCATGGCGCTTACATTCTTCAGGTTCACTTCGGATAGAGATAGCAATTTTTCTTGAACTTGGGATTCCAGACGATTTGATTGATATTGCCATCTAACTTATTTATCTTTCATCTGATTAATTTAAGCCTTACTATTTTGCATGTCAGACTTCATTTTCTGTTGGAACCACATAGTGTTAGCAGTTAGTTCTTTCATCATGTTTTCTAATGATGGGCTTGAATTGGAAGAAGGAGCTTGTGGCTGATACTGATATTGTTGTTGGTACCCCTGTTGTCTGTTTAGCATAAAGTTCTGTTGTCTGTTTCCTCCATAGATGAGGTTCGGATGATCACTCCAACCTGGGTTATAGGTACTAGAGTATGGCTGATACTCCTCTCTTGGCACGGGCACGTGACTAGTCATATTTACATGTTCAACTCCTTCATCTTGTAATACACCTATTTGTGGGATGACTCGTGTCCTTACAAATACCACATGCTTTGGCCTACTGCAAATTTCCTACAGCCAACTGTCGAATAACCGAAGTTAATTTAGATAATTGTTGTTGAATTGATGAGCCATTTACCTCATTTACTCGGCGAGTATGGACATCCTTTCTTGTGCCAAATTGTTGAAAATTTTCTGCCATCCTTTCTATTAATTCCCAAGCTTCTTGAGGAGTATTATTCACCAAGGCGCCTCCACTGGCGGCATCTAAAAAGCTTCTGTCTCTAAAGAGTAAACCCTCGTAGAAATACTGAATCAGCAATTGTTCACTTATCTGGTGCTGAAGGCATCTAGTACACAGCTTCTTGAATCTTTTCCAGTAGTCATAAAGAGACTCCTCAGGATGCTGTGTAATGCCACGTATCTCTTTCCTCAGACTGGCAGCTCTGGATGTAGGAAAATATTTTTCTAAAAACTTCTTCTTTAGCTGTGCCTAGGTTGTGATACAACCTGCTGGCAGATAGTACAACCAATCTTTTGTTGAATCTTTAAGAGAAAAAGGAAATGCTCTCATTTTTGTCTATTCTTCAATAATCCTAGGGGGTTTCATACTTGTGCACACAACATCAAATTCTCGCAAATGTTTATGGGGTTCCTCACCTGGAAGACCTTGAAAAGGCGGTAAAAGGTGAATTGGACTAGATTTTAATTCAAAAGGGGTATTATCAGCTAAAGCAGGAAAAGTAATGCAAAGTGGTTGTTGGTGTAAATTTGGGGTAGCCAACTCCCTCAAAGTTCGAGCATTAACCATGATGACGTATTCTTGATCAGAATCACTCAAGATGGCACTAAAAGAATCCGCCAATTCGAGTTCTAAATGGAACCTCGGAGATGCAGCAATTGATTGCTCCTCTTTGTGTTTTCTAGTCTCCTTTCTTACTCTACATGGAATCTTCTCTATTTTAGGATCAAAAATTAATTCACCTGTACAAAAAAAAAATGGGGCATAAAATAGAAAAGTACCAGAAAATTAAAAATAAAATGAATTTAAAAAGAAACAAATTAACTAACGCCAGTCCTTGACAACGGCGCCAAAAATTGATAGGTGTCGAGCCTGTACAATAATGAATACCTATGAGAAAAATATAAATTTTGTATATAGGGTGAGAAGGATCAAATCCACAGGAACTGGGGATAATTCATTTACTCTAAAGCTCAAAGTTTGGGAAATTTTTATATAATTGAGGATAATTAAACAATTCAAATAAATTAAATAAAATTAAAACTAAATGACAATTTAACAAAATTAAATCAATTATGAATAATCTCTAACCAAAAAATAATTTCGAAGATGATTCACTCAATTGATCATCGATGCAATGATAATTTCATTTATTCGCTGATAAATAAGTTATAATGGTCAAACATGCAATGATAATCAACTTTTCCTTACTATATCAGTGATCATGGTACGACTATTAATCACTTCCCTAATCAAGAAATAACCCTAGGTACAATCATAGAGTTCAATTTCCCAATTGTCTTAAGAATTAAAGAAACCCTGTTTTGGCCAAATAACATGCTACGAGGGTTATTTTAAGTTAGTTCATATATCTCTTTGACATGAATCAAATCATACCAGTCACCACTAATTTAAAGTAATTAAACAATTACGGATTTAACTGCTCTAACTGGTTTTAGGTTATTAGATTAAAATAAATATCAGACGTCGTTGATATATAAATAAAATAATAACCGTAAGAAATTAAATCAGAGAACATACGAATATCAGTAAATAAAAGACATAAAAATAATCAATTCGTTTTCACAATTTTAGATGAATCAATTATCCTCTGTTATTTCTTGACTAGAATAAGAAGTTTATCTCATCTCCATGGAAAACGCCACGCGCGAAATATTGGAGGTTATTGCTGCGGCCATGCTTCCCAAAAAGATGAGATGAATTCCCGAGGAAAAGAGAAAGAATTCCGTCCTTTCGTTTCTTCCTGAGAATAAGAACAATACAAAACCCAAAACTACTACTACTACTTTATTCGACCCGAGAAAAAAAGAAAAGATAAGGCAAACGATAATGCCTTTCTGTCCTTGCTTCCTAATATTAGTAAACTACTATTACTTAGCCGAATCAAAGTATAACAAATCTCATCTTATCCGAAAAGAAAGAATACATCTCAACAAACAAAGTAGCTAGTGTCCTAGTTGAAATCAAATACTATCTATCTGATGGAGCATCCGACTCTTGCAACTTCAATTCGAATTTTAGAGATCATGTACCAAATCCCGATCTTCCCGGACATATAGAGTTAGACCTTGACATGCCTATGTCGAATTGCATAGAAATTTGGTAAAAATTATGTTTTTAATCCCTTTTTTTGCTCTCGATCCCCACAACCAACACAATTACCAAATAAAAGTAGTATCTGTCAATTACTGGAATATTTGGTTGAAATTAAAGGGAAAACAATTGTGAATTTTATGACAAAAATGTAACCTATCAATATGTGAAGTCAAAATCCAATCACCTTTTAATCCTGCTTTTTAGATAATGTGTTGTATACATACTACTTCATTACAATAATTTCGTTGAAGGATATAATTTGGTAGATTATGGATTTTGACTTTCTTTTTTATTAAAAATTTATAATTTAAATACAAACAGAAAGAACATAAATTAAATAATTATTCAAAATTAGAATCTATAATCAGTATAAGTAATCGAGTAAGAGTGACATTTCATAATTTGTACGACGCATTTTTTTAGTTATCTAAGATAAGAAATGCATGAATTTGTGTTAACGACCTACACAAAAAAATGTATTTGTGTGATTTAAGATACAAAGAGATAATTTCCAACTCAGCAAATAGATTTTTAAGTAGCTAAGTATTAGCTCAACATCTCAAGTATATTGACAAATTTATATGTTGCTAGCCATAGAAAAACTGAGCACAAAATATTCGTACCCAAGAGCTTTTAGTGTTGATCACATGAATCACATTTTAGTGCAGTTAAAAAACAAGCTCCAAAAATACGTCGGAAATTAGGGGGTTTGGGATCTGCCAACGTGATATTAGTGTTTTTTTTTTTTAACTTACCATACATGCCTGAAAACTTAAATAGTACTGTAATAGAGCGGTATCTTTGTAATATAAGGGCAACCCCTAAATTAAATTGATTTATCCTTGCAATGGTAGTAGGTTGTGTATTTCAATAGCATATGTTTCCTCCCAAAAAAAAATTACTAAAGCAACGACTTTTATCAATACCTGTTCCCTATAAATAGAGGCTCTTTGCGATTTAGTAAAAATTGAAGGAAATAATTGTAATCATACGAAACCTCAAGGGGTGTCCGTGCAATTTATTGTTTTAACGGTTGGTTACCCACTCCTGCTTCAAATATGTATCCAAATCCGCAATTATTAAGCATTACTAATTCCTACTGCTATGAGGAAAAAGATTTCCCCACGCTAAGCTAACCAGGCTGATGGATGGTTTTAAGGATCATTAAATCATCGATTGAAGTTTGGCTATTCTAAGTTCAACAAAAACGTCTTGAAGTTTGGCTATTGTAGCAGCTAATTGTGTGCATTCCATGGAGAAAAAGGCGAAGAAGGCCCGTAGTGCACCACCGCAGTCGCGCCAGAAGGTGAAAGCTTCTCTCCTCTCGTCTCCCTTTTCTTTTGAGATTGTTTATTCTTGAGTTTATCTTATTTGCCACACTGCTGCGTCTTGGGCTTATCTTATCTATCAGCTTCTTTAATTTTTAGGGGTTTTCATTGAAAAACAATCATAAAAAGATGAATTGTTCATTCTCCTTTGTTGCCTTTTAAATTATCAAGTACTTTGGAATATGAAATCACGTCTTCTTTCGCTAGCTATATATCCAATATTGGATATTGGCAGCGTGGGCATATTACTTTGCATATTAATCTGCACCTGCGTTTTTGTAGATAAATATCTGATCAAAACTTGTATTTCTTGCTATGTTGATTGTGTCTTAGAGATTAAGCTTTACTTTTTTTTTTTAACCATACAACTTGTTCAAACCTGTCTTTTGAATGTGGAAATATTGCTTTTGCAGGATTGGATTGATCAGTTGCCGGAAGAAATTCTGGGAAACATATTGTCACGCATGGCGATGAAAGAGGCAGCAAGGACAAGTATCCTTTCTCGTAGGTGGAGGAACCTCTGGAAAGTTTATGGTAGCCATTTGGATTTTGATGCATCGGAAACAATGCGGCTTATGTTCGATGGGGTTAAAGAACGCCACATCGAAGCACCAAAATATCGAGATTGGGTTAATCAAGTCTTAGATTCCCATGAAGGTTCATCATTAGAACGACTGAGAATTGCTTTTGACTTGGGCGGGTCATATATTTATGCAACTGCTGTCGACAAATGGATCGACTTTGCCATCGTGAAAAGAGTCCAAAGGCTTGAAGTGGATCTGACTGCAGCTGCCGGATGTTATACGTGTTCTGATAGTGTCTATACTTTCCCGTCCTGGTTGCTGGATTTACCTTCTGATTTTCCGAGTTTTGACAGACTAACAGTCCTGTGCTTGAAGTCTGTTTCGATAACTGAAGAAGATCTGGCATACTTCTTATCAACATGTCCTTTCCTCGAGCAACTAACGGTGGAAAATTCTTCCTCTCTGCAAAACTTCAGAGTTTCGGGTCAGTCACTCAAGTTGAAGCACTTGGAGATTGGATATTGCCAGAAGTTGCAGAATGTTGAGGTTTCAGCTGCAAGTCTTGTATCTTTCAAATACGCCGGGCCAAGGATAAACATATGCCTAATAGAAGTTCCAGAACTCGCTTTAGTTTCCTTTAGTAATCAATACTGTGAGAAGTTCATCATCAATTCTCCAAGTTCTTTGTATCTCTCTCGGCTGGAGAAACTGGAATTGGATCTGAGGTTCACGGTAATATCGTTTAACAGTTTCTGCATTTTTATTTCTTTGCTACTTGTTTGTCTTTGTTTCCTAAATTGTTCGCTGGTGCTGGTTTGCTTTTAACCATTAACTTCTGCTTTTAACATCTCGAGTGTAGGGTTCAGCAAGATGCGTAGGTTTTCCATCTAATTTTCCGGAATTCAGCAACCTTAAGCACATGGAATTGAAATTTGTAGCAGTTGCCGATGAAAGTGCTCTCTTCTTCAGCTCCATCATAGGTGCATCTCCTGGACTAATTAAGTTGACATTGAAGTATGACATTGATTGGGCAACAAGACACCAAACCTTATCAAATCCAGAAGTATTTAGAAACCAAGGAATGTTAGACGTGTGTGAGAAGGAGTGGGAAGAGCAAGCAAGGAGATACAGTCACAAGTGTCTCAACGTGATCGAATTTGTTGGTTGGGCTGGGATCAAGACCGATGTTCAACTTGCCAATTATTTGCTCGAGACTGCCATCTCACTAGAGAAGATCATAGTTGATTGCCGAATTCCTCGTTATACTCGAACATCATGGAATGAAGAGCTCTGTCCAATGCCAGGGAACAGGGAAGCTGCTTTACTAAGTGCGAAGGAGCTTCAGAGGAAACTACCTCCCAGAGCCCAGTTGATTATAGTGTAGCGTTTGAAAATCCAATTCAACAGAACTATTCTGTTGTTATTGAGACTGTCATGTTTGGAGTGCTTGTTTATGTGTAGTTTCTTTATGTAAAATCAATTTCGTTCAGTTTCAACAAATCCCCCTTTTATTCAGTTCTCCATCTCATTCGCTCTCTTTCTCCCTTTTTCTTTCAATAACATTGCTGAATTACATTGATAATTCCTCAAGATTCATCTGTTTTCGTCAGAGTTCGGACATAGCTCAAATGTTAAAGCACTAATCATGCATGATATGATGATCATCAAGAAGTACAATATATGCTTGGTGGTAAAAAGAGGAACGGGTGTGATCAGAATCAGATGGATTTGCCATTGTCTTTATCACTGCCTGTGAGGCATGATAAAGAAGAAGAAGAAAATGAGAGTTCCGGCATGATGATCAAGAAGAAGTCCGAAATATCTGCAAAGGTTCCAGCATGTGATTTGTTTGCGGGACGAAGCCAAAAGAATTAAGCCAATCAAGAAGAACTAGATTTTAAGGAAAGTGGGGAAAAAGCAGGGGCTTTTAACTGCAGATTCAAAGATGATGCCAAGCTTGTTGAGAAATGTGCCCCGTGTTGAAGATTTGGAGTTCCATGAACTTGAACAACTTATGGCTCCTATGGACGAGAAGGAAAAGAAGGTATTGGATCGAGGTAATCAGATCAGGAAGAGCAGTGCTAATCCTTCTGGTGACTTCTTGGTTGTAGTTGGTTTCTTTCTGTAAGCTTCATCAGTTTTCTAGATGACTTCAAACATGGGATTTGACTATCATGACCAATTGCCATACAAGCATTTCAACCTGTAGCAAGGTTTCTTTTTATATTAGTATTAGTTGTGAATTTATGTAAGCATGAAGAGTTCAAAAGAAAAATAATTTTCTTATATATTTGTGAATACTGATATTTTGTATCTAAGTATTCAAGTAGTGTATTAATCTTTGAATAGATTATTAACTTTATATATAATTAAAAGCCGAAAACTATGCGTCTTTATTCAACTAAATATCAAAGATGCCAAATCATATTTTCTTCATGAAGGGAAGTTTCTAGCAACTTTAATGAAGTAACAATTAAAATAACACCAAATAAAATGATATATATGGATAAAATAAATTAAGTCAATTTAAAAAAAATAATAATAATAAAGTTTGTTAGAAGACAGAGGAAAATGTAACAAAATATAATTAAAATTTATTTAAAATGATTAAGTTGTTAAAAGAGAGAAATTATGAAAAAAAAATTGGTTAGTGAAGAGTTGAATATGAACATGGGTAAAACCCAAATATCCATACGACTCATTAATTCGTTTTAATTAGGCATGCTAAATAGGAGAGAAAAAAATGAGTAATTAAGTTTACGAGATTTATGACTATTTCACTTGTCTCCCCCAAAACTTTTGAAATGCTAATATACCTCCCTTGATAGAAAGAATATTAGGACCTATTGCTGATAGAAGGTGTTGCGGATTGACTACAGTACCATTTCTCTTTGGTGTTACTAAAGACACAATTTGACATAAAACATTTTTACGACAAATAAAAGGAAAAAATGTTATGGTATACAACCAGATTACATCAATGGTGACAGATTATTTGCAGCAGCAGTGAACTAGTTCTTAACAAGAAATTGAATGGAACAGGAATTTGAAGGAAAATAATGAATTCAGCTTCTCATTAATAACTTGGGAAATCAATTACAGAAACAGAAACAATGGATTCAGAGTGAAGGGGAAAGAATGAATGAAAAAATGTGTGAGAGAGAGGAGGGAGATTGGCAGAGCCAAGTCTCCTTTTACAACCAATTGGAAAAAATGACAAAACTTAGCTATCACTAGGATCCTTTGATGGCCATTTCCGGACTAACTAACTTCTAAATAGGCCAATATGGTAAGGACACGTGGGATTCTAGAATAATCAGCTCCATTTGCTCATAACAGAAGCGCAATTCAGTTGTGCTAGGAAAAGGTGTGGTTTTAAAGTCGCGCCTTCTCCTTTCTTCAAGCTGATCGACCACGCCTTCTTTGTAAACTGGAACACGCCTTCTTCTTTCTTCAAGCTGGACTGGGAAGATCTCCCTGCAAATTCCTCTACACTCCATGACAAAGCCTCCCCATTTTAAAAAAATCTTGTCCTCAAGATTGAAACTGAGGGAACTGCTCCCCAATTTCTTCTGCAAATTCCCATGTTGCCTCTGCTGGATCTGTTCCCCACCAATGAATCAGCCATTGCACTGCAGCTGCATTCCTTTTCTTGACTATTCTTCTGTCTAACACTGCAACTGGTTCGACCCTCAAGTGCCCCTTTCCATCAACCTCTGGTAGCTGCAAGACAGGTGTAATTTGGTTCCCAACCTTTTTCTTCAGTAGAGAGACATGGAAAACAGGGTGTATCTTTGAACCTGTTGGCAACTTCAACCTGTATGCAACCTCCCCAACCTTCTCTACCACCTCATAGGGTCCATAGTATCGTGTTGACAACTTGGTGTTGCCTCTCATAGCCACTGAACCTTGCCTGTAAGGCTGTAGTCTCAAGTACACCCAATCTCCAACTTCAAAATTCCTTTCACTTTTCCTCTTATCAGCATATCTTTTCATCCTCTCTTGAGCCTGCTTCAGGTTCTGTTTCAGAGTAATGTCAACCTTATGCCTCTCCCTCAAGTAGTCCCCAACTACAGCCACCTTAGCCTGAGTGTATGGTCCCAGAGCCAGTTGGGGCGTGCCTGCCTGTATAGGGCTTCAAAGGGAGTCATTTGGATGGCTGTGTGGTAGCTGGTGTTATACCACCATTCTGCCATAGTCAACCAATGATTCCACTTCTTTGGTTCAAAATGTGAATAGCATCTGAGGTACATCTCCAGTACCTGATTTACTCTTTCAGTTTGGCCATCAGATTGTGGATAGTAAGCTGTACTGAGGTCCAGCTTAGCTCCCAACAATGTAAACAATTCACTCCAAAATTGACTAGTAAAGATCCTATCCCTGTCTGATAGCATTCTTTGGGGTACTCCATGTAACTTGACTACTCCATCCAGGAATATTCTGGCAATCTTTGGGGCATCAAAAGGATGTGAGATGCTCAGAAAATGGGCATATTTGGTATACCTGTCCACCACTGCCATAATGGTATCCCTCCCCTCAGAGTTAGGCAATCCCTCAATGAAATCCATAGTAACATGGCTTCAAGGGTGCTGTGGAACTGGTAGGGGCTGCAGTAGCCCTGGATAGGACACATGTTCATCCTTGCATTTCCTACAGACATCACATTCCAGAATTACTGTCTTAATGTCTTTGTACACGCCTGGCTAGTAGAACAATTGCTTGGCTCTCATGAAGCTTGCTTGTATGCCAGAATGTCCTTCCGATTGGGAGTCATGTAGGGTGCTGATCAGCCTCTTCCTTATCTCTCCTCTAGATCCCACAACCACTCTCCCTTTGAACTTCAGTGCACCATTTTGGTAACTGAGGTTGGGAATTTGGTCTAGTTTCAATAACACCTCTTTGATGCTGTTCTGCGCCCAGTCATCCCCTTGGAAGCTGCTAATCACTTCTTTGATCCATTCTGGTACTATGGTAGTTATTGCAGTGCACTCCAAGCCTTGATCACCTCTCCTGGACAAGGCATCTGCTATCACATTCTCCTTGCCTTTCCTGTAGTGGATCTTATAACTCAGTTCCATGAGCTTAGTTAACCATTTCTGCTGCAGGGGAGTGGTGATCCTTTGTTCTAATAAGTACTTCAAGCTCTGATGATCAATGTTAATGATGAAGTGCTGACCCTCCAGGTAGTGCCTCCCTTGGAGACTGCTGTCACTAGAGCCAATAATTCTTTCTCATTGATAGATAATCCCATATTCTTTGGCCCCAAACCTTGACTGATATAGGCTAATGGTCTCCTGTTCTGCATCAATACTGCCCCTATTCCATTGTAACAGGCATCAGTCTCAATTACAAAGGGTTGGTTGAAGTCAGGTAGGGCCAGTACAGGTGTTGTTGAAGTCAGGTAGGGCCAGTACAGGTGTGTCACACATGGCTCGTTTGAGCTTCTGAAATGCTTCTTCAGCTTCTGTCCCCCATTAGAAGCTGTCCTTCTTCAGCAGTGCAGTCAATGGCCTAGCTATACTGCTATATCCCTTAACAAATCTTCGATAGTACCCAGTCAAGCCTAGGAATCCCCTCAGCTGTTTTACATTTTCTGGTTTAGGCCACTTCATCATACCTTCAATCTTCCTAGGGTCAGCTTTCACCCCTTCAGCTGAGATGATGTGCCCTAGGTATTCCACTTGTGTCTGAGCAAAGGCACATTTGCTCCTTTTGGCATACAGTTGTTGTTCTCTGAGGATGTTCAGAACCTCTGCAACATGCTTAAAATGCTCCTGTAAACTTGAGCTGTATACCAAGACATCATCAAAAAACACCAGTACAAACTTCCTCAGCTGCTTTTGGAACACCTGGTTCATCAGGCCTTGGAAAGTAGCAGGGGCATTGGTCAGCCCAAATGGCATCACCTTGAACTCATAGAGCCCCTGATGAGTTCTAAATGCAGTCTTGGGAATATCTTCAGCCTTGACTCTGATCTGGAAGTACCCTGCCCTTAAGTCTATCTTGGTGAAGAACTTGGAACCATTCAACACATCTAAAAGTTCATCAATAAGGGGTATTAGGTATTTGTTCTTGATTGTCAGCTCATTCAACTGTCTATAGTCAACACAGAATCTCCAGGTGCCATCCTTTTTTTTTACCAGCAGGACAGGAGATGCAAAGGGGCTGTTGCTGAGCTGAATGATACCATTTCCCAACATTTCCTGCACCAGCCTCTCAATTTCAGTCTTCTGAACATAGGGACATCTGTATGGCTTGATCTGGAAAGGCTTGGATCCCTCTTTAAGGATAATGGAATGGCCATGACTCCTCTCAGGGGGCAGTCCTTAAGGTTCCTTGAATACCTCATCAAAATCCTGCAATACTCCTTCTATCTCTGGGGATATATTATCACTATCATGCACCTCTTCATTTACTGCACTCAGTTGTTTCAAAATTCCATAGGCCTATTTCCTAGCCCACTTGTGCAATCTACTTCCTTTTATCAACCTTAGTTGCACCTGATCACTCTCTCTCTTCAATTCTACCTGCTATTTTTCCTCTTGAACTTCACACTCAGCCCCTTGAAGTCAAACTCCATGGGACTGAATTTGGCAAGCCAGTCTACTCCTAGCACCATATCACATCCCTCCAACTTCAGTGTGTTAAACTGGTGCTAGAACTCATAGCCTTGCATCTTCCATACTGCAGGCTTAGTTAGACTTCTAGACTGTACCTTCTCCCCATTAGCTACATTAACAACTAGGGAGGTCCACTACTGTCCAATTTCAGGTTTCTAGCTAGCTGCTCATCTAGGAAGCAGTGAGTACTGCCACTATCAATTAGTGCAGTGACAGCTCTCCCCTTTATTATCCTCTTCAGTCTGATAGTTTTGTGCTCACTTCCTCCTGCTAGAGCATGGACAGAAACTTCTATGTGCTCATCCCCCAACTTGCCCTCAATGCAGTCACAGAAAACATCAGGTTCAGCTTCCTTCTCACTTTCATTAGCTACAGGGTCCTCATTTTCATCATTTACTAGCAAGAGGTGGATATGTGATTGTTTACATACGTGGCCAAGAGTTTATGGTTCAGCACATTTATAACACAGTCTCTTCTCTCTTCTGATATTAAACTCACTAGGGGTGACCCTTTTGAGCTGGTTTGTGTTGTTGTTTGGATTTTTGTAGCTGTTTGTGGGAGATTTATCTGAGGTTCTGGAAGTGGAGGGGTTCCATTTGTTATGGTTCTGTGGGTGGAAAAGGGATTTTGTGTGACTGGAGGGTGTTAGGTAGGGGCTTGTGAATTTTCTGTATGGCTTTTAGGTTTTTTTCCTGTAGCTTGGCTGCTTCTATTGCATCAGCCAAAGTTAGGGGCTTGGCCATTTTAACCATATTGACTATTTCCTCCTTTAAGCCACTCAAGAAACATGCCTTGTAATATGAATCAGCCAAATGAGGGAGAGAAGGCATTACCAGTGCTTTGAGCAGCTCAAACTTCTCCAGGTAGTCTGCTACAGATCCTCCCTGCCTCAGTTTGTTGAATTCTTCAATAGTTTCCTCTGGAGTGCCCTCTTCAAATCTCTCACACAGAGCAGTGGCCAATTCAGTCCATGGAATGGTTCCCCTGCCACTGAACACCCCATGGAACCAGGTGTCTACTTTGTCTCTCAGGTACAGCTCAACAATCTCAGATTTCATGTTCTCCTCCACTCTATTGATCTTGAAGAACTTGTTAGCTTTACGGATCCATTCCCTTGGATTATCTCCTGTGAAGTTAGGCAACTCCATCTTAGGTACTCTGGTATAGAATCTGCTCTCCTTCCAATCTGATCTGCCATGGCCTTCCCCTTGTGTTTCTCCCTTCCTGCCTCCTTCCTTGGGTCCTCCTATGGAGCTGCTACTTTCCGCCTCTTTGTCCTTGTCATTGAACTTTGCCATCATATGTGCCATCATAGACATCATACTTTCATACTTTTGGTCTAGATTTTTAAGGGTTCTCTCTGTGCTCTCTTGTCTGTGCTCCAGATATTTGACCATATTGCCTAGCTCAGATAGATCCTTCCTTAACACCTCACCGTGTGATTTTGTCATCCCAATGGCTCGTAGCTAAGCTCTGATACCACTATTATGGTATAGAACCAGATTACAGCAATGGTGATAGATTATTTGCGGCAGCAGTGAACTAGTTCTTCACAAGAAATTGAATGGAACAGGAAATTGAAGGAAAATAATGAATTCAACTTCTCACTAAAAACTTGGGAAATCAATTACAGAAACAGAAACAACGGATTCAGAGTGAAGGGGAAAGAATGAAGGAAAAAATGTGCGAGGGAGAGGAGGGAGATTGGCAGAGCCAAGTCTCATTTTACAACCAATTGGAAAAAATGACAAAACTTAGCTATTACTAGGAGCCTTTGAGCCTTTATGGCCATTTCCGGACTAGCTAACTTCTAAACAGGCCAATAAGGTAAGGACACGTGGGATTCTAGAATAATCAGCTCCACTTGCTCATAACAGAAGCACAATTCAGTTGTGCTAGGAAAAGGCGTGGTTTTAACGTCGCGCCTTCTCCTTTCTTCAAGCTGATCAATCGCGCCTTCTTTGTAAGCTGGAACTTGCCTTCTTCTTTCTTCAAGCTGGACTGGGAAGATCTCCCTGCAATTTCTCTACACTCCATGACAAAAAACAGAATTAACCTGAATCAAAAAACTTATTCGACTGTCTTTAGAAAATTGGGTGTACAAAGGCACGTTATTCTGACAAGACATACAAGACATCAAATTGGTTATATCTTATATCTACTCGTGAGTCATGGCACATTTTAGGTTAATGAATTCATGATCAATAATTGGCAGGCAAGTGACAAGATGGTTGTGATTTTAATCTCATATGTTCTATTTTAACAAGTGATAAAGAATGAATAAGGAGGGGTTAAATCCGCATCCCACCATCTTAAATCTGCACAAGATACAACTTTTAATACTAATAGCATAAGTAATCAATTTACATGGCACAGGTGATTAATACATTAAAGGTGTAGATTTAGACGGTAGAGATGTGAATTTAATTCGTAACAACATGGTACATGGTACATGTGTCGGTTATAAATAATTTACATGGTACATGTTCTGATCATGCTTAGATGATATTGTTTAGGTTATAATCAGTTGTAGGTGGACAAGTAACATAAAACCTACACTTTTTTTAATACTTTTTATTATTGATCATGGGAATAATATGTTTATGATGTGGACAAATAGCCATTGAGTGATATAAAGGGAATTAGTTGCAACATAAACTACTAAATACAATAGTACATGGCTTAGATGTTGGACTTTTATTCTGTTCAGTTAGCATGAAAATTAGCCGTAACAAGAAGTAGCCATTGGTGCTTCTAATCATCTTAAGGTTGCTACTGTAAATGCTACATTATGCATAAAATTTCACCTATGCCCTATTTATTTATTTATTTAATTTTGTATTTCAACTTTTAATTGACATAATATTTTCTTTAGAAAAATTGTTGGAGGAAATAAAAAGAGCATTCTTGGTACAAAATTCAATTCTCTATCCCAAAAACAGTTTTTTATTTCACATTTTGCAAAATTAGACTGATATATTACAAAATTATTCCAAATAAGAGGGGCAAATGAGATTTTCAAAAGTTCACAGAAACCTGTGAAATTGTAACAAAACCTCACAGGAGGTTTCTAAAATTATCCCACAAACACATGTATTGACTCCATAAGAAGTACAGCTAACTAGTAGAGTAGTATTTAAGTAAAGATTGTGTTTTCCTCATCAGGCAGCTCTTTTCCCTAGAATTCGTTCCCATACCATGAAGACAAGTTCAAAAGCTTCACAATCGCAAACTTGTTTCAGTCATATAACCATTAGGATTAGAAGATAATTAACCATAACTTCTGTCCCGTTTAATTTATGGTGTTATGAAATAGCTTTAGTATGGGGCCAATTATATCTCTTCCTGACACATTTTGTACTTGCAACCAAAAAATCACAACTTTGGAAATTGTATTAATTAAAAATCACAACTTATTAGGATTTGGGAGTGAACTTTAATAGAAACGGTGGTATTTGATGCATATTTTCAAAACAGAATCCAAACCAAAGCTGAGGACGACTATACATCTTTATCTACATTTCTTTCTTACTACCACATACTTTCTACTACAATTCTCTGCTTATTAAACAAAATCATCATTCTTATACTCTCTGTAATCCAAACTTTTCTTCTGCAAACACCTTCTTCTCGCTTCCCCTCTTCTATCTCTCTTCATCTTCATTAAGTATTGATACAGAGAAACATTTTCTCTTCTCCAATTTCCATCCCTTTTCAAGTTCAACTCTCCCCCTATTTCGAATCTTGATCTCTCAAGATTCAGTATCAAGGAGTTTTTTTCCCTCCCTATATCAACAAAAAACAAAAAACAAGAAGCAGTTGTTTCTTTGTGTCTGCATATCAACGAAAATGATCACTCCTATGAGCTTAAGGGATGACTATCCTACACTGAAACCCATATTGCTCCATCTTGCATGGTTGCTGAACCAACAAGAGACTCATTCACAGAAGATACAAGAGCTTGGGATCCAAATGAAATTGGCTACACGAAATCAGATCCCATATATCAAGAAAGATATCAAGAAGCATTCCGATCAATTCAAATTTTTCAAGAATCAATGGAATGATATGGTAAATGGTGACTTAAGAGGCAAGATGAGAATAATTGGAGATAATCCTATTGGAGTGTTATCAGATGAACCATCTGATGTTCGGTGCGTTTGGGTACTGAGGAAATTAGGGACTTACACCCATGAAGTTGTTTACAGTCCCACCAACCCCCAAAAAAGTGCTATTCTTGATGAAGCTAGCAAGTACGGTATTCCGGTCAAAGAATTGAAATGTAGAGAATCTAGTGCAGAAGAGCTTGAGCAAGCTATTGAAGTAGACAAGGAAATCAGGAGGGAGAAATCGCGGATATCGTCAGATCATTGGCGGTACTCCAAGAGCTTTTAGGGCCGGACAGAAAATGCATTGCATTTTTGACGTTCAATTTTACGTCAATATTTATGTCTACACTGTGTTTTCAGGATATTTTACTTTAAAGTTTTGTTTCACAAAATTTTTCTTATTGTATCATCAAAAGAATTAGTTTTTAAATACCTCACAATAGTATGATGGATTTCCCAATTTATTCATTTGGGGTCAATTAGCTGATTTAATAGTGTTGCCTTTGGGGAAAATAACAAATATGTCTACTGTAAGCATGATAGAATTCGTAAATGCTGATATTGTAATTTGCTAAACTTATAAAATCAAAGGGAAAAATGCACTTTTCATCCTCAAAGGTTGGGTTGATGACCAATTTTGTCCTCAAAGTTTCACCAAGAATACATTTCATCCTCAAAGTTCCTGAATTTTGGCCAATTAGGGACAATTGACAGAATAACATTCAATTTGGATGGAAAGTTGCATGTGAGAAGTATGTTCTGTTAGAACCAACAAAAAAGGGATAAAACCCGTTCGGAAGTGCAGACACTAGTGTTATAACTTTTGGATTCTAAATTTTGTACCATTGCTTTATTTTGTTTATGGTCCTTATTCAGTAGGAGCCATGTCAAGGACCACTTCGAATGCACTTTTGACAAGCCTATGCCTCTTCTTTTTTGATCGTTTTAGTTGGTTATTTTAATTTGTTTACAATATCCAGTTTGGTTGCTACTTCGGATTGTTAAAATTTAAGGCAAAAAACTCTACCAACATTTTCCTTCTTACCTTATTGACATGTAAATCAGCATGAAGATAAAAACAGCTAGTGGTTTTTTTATATAATGCCTATTTTAGTTTGGAACTGAAAATCATACCCATAAATAACTTGTAGTTTTTTCAAATGGACGAAAGCAACAAATAGCTGATAGTTTATGGGAAATAAAAGAAGGCCATAAAGAATCCCATGCATAGCTAGTATTTTTTTCTTCATTTCTAGAGAAGGTAAAAAAAGAAGTTATAAAGAGGTGATAATTTTTGGACAAGATAAATGAAAGGGATAATTTCAAAAACCTCCCCCTAAGGTTTCTGACAATTTCACTCACCTCCCTTAGTTTTGAATAATTACACTATTCTCCATTCATGCAGTAAAATGGCTATAATATCCTTCACTTATAGATAATTTCTAAAAAACCTACAACTAAGACTAATCTTTCATTTTAAAACAACGGCTACCACATAAAACAAACTCTTATTCTCTCTCTTCGATCCTTTCTCTTATCTTTTCTCTCCTGTATTTCATAGTCCAATTTTTTTCTATAGTCGCCATGTACACAACCATCTAATACATCCCGAATCCTCATTATCATGGAAATAGATCCTCTCTCTTTTTTTTGTTTTCCTTCTTTGTAAGTATTATTGAATTGAAATTGCTAAACGACAAGTTGTCAAAGCATATTTATTGTCAAACTAAATGAAGATGAAAAGAATGGTGGTGATACAGAGTATAAACAAGAAAATAAAAATGATAACTAAAAAAGCAACATAGATTGAGGAAGATTACACTATTATACCAATTGTGCAAAAAAAAAAAAGAATTTTGGTATATAAGAACTATAATCAAATTTGCCTAAAAACATAGAATGTGGTCTCTAATGTTGCTTTTGGTTGCTCCATGTTGGTATTTTTGGTGGGTTAGATTATTTTAGCATCAACAAGGTTGCATCCATTTTAATTTGTTTGAATAATGACATTGGTCAATTTAGGTGCAAAATTCAGGCAAAAAAATTTGAAGATAAAGATTAGGTTGAATGCAAATGTTAATTGTCATAATTGATTTGCACAGGAAACTTTAGAACTGCAAAGTTGGGTTTTCGAAATTATTAGAATATGAGGATTAAGTTAAAGTGGCTTATTGACTTCGTTAGGTTGATAGTTATGCCGATTGCAATAGTCACAATGTGGAAGAAATTCATGAGTGAGTTTTCCCCCTTTCTAACTAACAAAGGGGTATTTTAGGGTTTTTAGGACAAATTTAGTATAGTGGGTTTATATTGTTACTGAAATGCTAATGGTAGAGAAGGTAGGTGTAATCTTTTAAATTAGAGGGGACCTACCTGCAATAGTCAAAATCCTCCTATGAGGTTTCTAAAATTATCCCTAAAATTAAAGTTATAAACATTTGGTAGTTTCTATACAAGATAAAGAAACAACAACCTACCAGCTTTTTATGGCTTTCCTCTATTTTTACAAATAGGGTTTCCTCTATTATATATTTTTTTGATAGGTAAAAAATAAAAATTAAATTAAATTAAATTAAATGGGCTGGGCTAATTTAATGCATTTGGATAGATACTCAAATCCAAGTCATCTATAACCCATAAATAAGTGGATGTCGACCATTTATGTCAACCTTTTTGCCAGCAAATGCAATGTTTTAAAAACCGGACCGTTAATTGAACCGGTGAAGTGAAAGGGTCGAGGTTCAACCGGTCGGACCGGTTCAACCTCGGTTCAATGATTTTTTTAAAAAATAATTTATATAAATATATATATGTACAAAATAAGACATGTAATGGACTAATTTAATATTTTATATGATGAAAAGTTTACTATTTTTTAATAACTTGGATTTTTAAAAATAAATATTTAAATTATAAGTTAAAACAAATAAATTTCATCTCAATTTCAATTATATCTAAATCCAACCCCAAAATATCACAATATTTTGAAATTATACAAAATTCATGTCTCTGAGAATTTAGATATTATGAACTTAAATTTTAATTTACGTTTTGGGATTTAGAGATTGCAATTTAAAAAAGAAAATTTGGAGTTCGAAGGAAGTCAAGAAAATCGAAAATAGAAATGTAAACTTGATAAGAAACAAAAAATAAGATAAAAGTGAGTGGTTGTGGCATTAAATAATTTGGGTTAAAAAAAATTCTTTTTTAACTTTTTTCAATTTAATGGACAAAAACAAAATTAAAAGATGGAAGAAAATATCAATAAATTAAAAATAAAGAGGTTTGATTAAAAAGGGAGTGACAAAAGAAAAGAGGATCGAGAGAGAGAGAGAGAGTTGAAAATTAAAAAGAAAGAGCCATGAGGGGATGAGATTTTGTAAGAAAAATGGAAAAAAGAAATATGAGTGTTTGCTTTATATAAATAAGTTATCAAAAAAAACTAATAAGATGTGATGGTGCAACGGTTAATACATTGGTCTTTTATTACAAAGGTCTTGGGTTCGAATCTTGATAGCTGCATTTTGCAAAACTTAAAAAAAAAAAAAGAGGGAAAGCTGAAAACCGGAAAACCGCCGGTTCAATCCGGTTCGACGGTTTTCACGGTTCAACCGGTCTTTGACCGGTTTTCTAGCAAAGTCAACAATGTCATTGAACCGGACCGGTGCCATGGCCGGTTCGCGGTTCAACCGGTCGAACCGGCCGGTCCGGTCCGGTTTTCAAAACATTGAGCAAATGACTAGATTTAGAATGGTGAGGGTGGCTAGAAATTTTTTTACGACTACAACAAGTAGAGGAGCGGAGAGGACATAAATGAAGCAAGAACAGGTTTTACCCATTTTTTGTTGGGTGCAAAGTTGGTTCTAACGGGGCATGCTTCTTACGTGCAGATTTCCGTCCAAATGGAGTGTTATTCTGTCAATTGTTCCTAATTTGCCAAAATTCAGGAACTTTGAGGATGCAATGTATTCTTGGTGAAACTTTGAGGACGAAATTAGTCATCAACCCAACCTTTGAGAATGAAAAGTGCATTTTTTTCCTAAAATCAAATTCGACAGGATCATGTTGCTTTAATCTTACAAGTCCACCCATCTTGTTGTATGTGATCACCACACCCCATAACTTATCTGGTTTCAGTAAGCTGATGAAAAGAATTTTATCGTTACCGTATATCATGTGTTAGATAAGCAATATGGAGTATAAATATTTCACTACTATAAATTTAGTATCCAAAACTAAAAAATTAAATATTTAACTACTGTTTTTTTTCTATTTTAATGTAGGCCACTAGTCAATTGTTTCGTGACTAGTCAATTGCCTCTTGTTGAGAAAATTGCTCCGTGTTGAAGATTTGGAGTTGCATGAACTTGAACAACTTATGGCTGAGATGGAAGAGATAGAAAAGAAGGTATTGGATCGAGCTAATCAGATCATGAAGAGCATTTTGCTGATCCTTCGGGTGACTCTGGAAAAGATTCAAGTATCTGAAATAGAGAGAACTCATCAGAAGCATTAATTCCTGAATTTTTTTTGTTTGTTTGAGAGTTGAAAAAGCAGGGGATTTCAACTGCAATGATTTCGTTTACATATGTAGCACAGATTCTGATTAGTCATCTCTTGAAAAATTCGTAGTGTAAAATTCATCCATTCTTCTTCTTAAAGTTTCAACAGTTTGAAATTAGTTCCTTTGTTTCTCATGGAAGCTAGTCATAACACCAGTAGCATACAGTTTTTTTATGCCTGAGGGCATTAATTTGCAATCTGGCTATAAATGTAATAATAAAATGCACTAAGGAAACAGTTCAGGATGGTCTTTCCTACCTTCAACCAAGATAAAGGACTGTGCTACCACCAATTAAGGAATAGCTTTAAAAGTAAGACAAGCTGTTAAGGTCAAGGGACTTTTGTCTTATTATTGGATTTAATTCAAGGCAAATCATGTTCCTGCTACAATGCATTGCATTTTTAACAGTCTATTTTATGTTAATATTTGTATCTAAACCGCATTTTTTGGATATTTTAGTCTAGTTCACTAACTTTTTACTTATTGTATCATCAAGAAATAGTTTTGAATATGTCATAATATTGTGATGGAATTTCCCAATTTATTCATTTGGTGCCAATGATATACTAGTGTTGCCTTTGCGCCTAGAAAAGAGATTTATGGAAATTAAGAAATATGTCAGGTGTAATCACAAAAAAAATTCATAGATAATGGAATAGTAAGTTGCTAAAACTATTAAATCAAATTCAATAGGACCATGTTGCTTTATTCTTAGAAGTCTTCTCACCAAAACCCCTTCCTTGTTAGGGGATTACTATTTACCAAATGTGGGGATAGTGTAATAGTTATATTTTAATATAAAGTGTAGATGGCCCTTATATAAGAGCACCGATGTTGGCTCCCTATCCCAAATAAATATTCGCCAATTTCAAGTTTGAATTAGGGTAAATATCTTCAAGCTCAAACTCAAATATATTAGTATTTGAATTTGACTTGACTCATTGGCATCCTTACTGTGTATTTATTGGGTTCATTTTGGTCTAATTACTATGTGCTATATGTGACAGGTGTCGAGTCTGTACAATAATAAATACCTATTCGAGAAAAATACAAATTTTGCATATAGGGTGAGTAGGGTCGAATCCACAGGGATTGGAGATAATTCATTTCTTCTAGAGCTCAAAGTTTAGAGAATTTATATATAATTGAGGATAATTAAACAACTCAGATAAATTAAATAAATATAAACTAAATGACAATTTAACAAAATTAAATCAATTATGGATAATCTCTAACCAAGAAATAATTTCGAAAATGGTTCACTCAATTGATAATTGATGTAATGATAATTTCATTTATTCGCTGATAAACAAGTTATAACAATCAAACACGCGAAAACAATCAATTTCTCCTTACTGTATTAGTGATCAAGGTATGACCGTTAATCACTTCTCTAGTCAAGAAATAACCCTAGGTACGATCAAAGAGTTCAATTTTCCAATTGCCTTAAGAATTAAAGAAACCCTGTTTAAACCAAATAACACGCTACGAGAGTTATTTTAAGTTAGCTCATATGCCCCCCTGACACAAACCCAATTATGCCAGTCACCACTAATTTAAATCAATTAAATAATTATGAATTTAACTGCTCTAACTAGTTTTAGGTAATTAGATTAAATTAAATATCGGGCACCCTTGATATTCAAATAAAATAATAACCATAATAAATTAAATCAGAGAACTTACAAATACCAGTAAATAAAAGAAATAAAAATAATCAACTCGATTTCACAATTTTTGATGAATCAAATCCTTTGTTGTTTCTTGACTAGAATAAGAAGTTTAGCTCATCTTCATGGAAAACACCACGCACAAAATATTGGAGCTTATTACTGCGGCCATTCTCCCCAAAAAGATGAGATGAATTCTTGAGGAAAAGAGAAAGAAGTCCATCCTTTGTTTTCTTCCTTAAAATAAAAACAATACAAAACCCAAAACTACTACTACCACTACTCTATTCGGCTCGAGAAACAAGAAAAATAATGCAAAAGACAATACCATTCTGGTCTTGCTTCCTAATATTAGTAAACTGCTATTACTTAGCCGAATCAAAGTATAACAAATCTCATCCTATCCGAAAAGAAAGAATACGCCTCAATAGACAAAATAGCTAGCGTCCTAGTAGAAATCAAATATTATCTATCTGATGGAGCATCCGACTCTTGCAACTTCAATTCGAATTTTGGGGATCGTGTGCCAAATCCCAATCTTTCCGAACATGTAGAGTTAGACCTTGACGTGCCTACGTCGAATTACGCAGAAATCTAGTAAAAATCATGTTTTTAATCCCTTTTTTGTTTCGGATCCTTGCAACCAACACAATTACCAAATATAAGTAGAATCCGTCAATTAATGCAATATTTGGTCAAAATTAAAGGGAAAACAATCATGAATTTTATGACAAAAATGCAATCTATCAATTTCTTCCACACCTAAGTCATGCTTGTCCTCAAGCATGAGAATAACTAATAAAATACTACTAAGTCATTGAGTTCAAACAATGGTTATTACTCAAATTATCTATTGTCACGTTATAATTAAAATACATGTAAAGCATTAATGACTAATCTCTAAAAAATATCTCTCCGGTTAGCTTTTAAAACCCAAAACTTTTCCAATTTCCGATTAACTAATTTAAGAATATAAAATATTCAACCAACATTTGTCAGCAAATAGTTTGACTATTAAGCAAAATCTCAACATTAAGTTCCATGGATCAGCAGGCTAACAATTCATTCGCATTCTTCCACGTTTTTCACTACTAGCACATCTTTTTTTCTTTTCTAAAATATCCCTACAATTGAGTTTTTTTTCTCTTTTTTTTTTGAGGAATGTTTAGTCTTTAACCATTCAAACCTTTTGACACGAAGTCTGATATTAGCCAAATAAAGGAACCCAGTTACTCAACTCTCATCACTTAAAAATCACATACTCATAGTAATCACCATTTTTTAATGCGAAAGTCGATATTTTTGGTGAAAACCCCCGATTACTAGGCAACGACAACTAGCGGAGTGCAGCCAAACATAATCCATAAATAAGTACCAAAATAAAAGTAAAAACCACACGTCTTCTTCATTTTTCAAATATGGAGAACTATGATTAATAGGTAAACCAATTTACATGAAAAATGTCAGAAAAATATTTACAATACCTAGAAAAGTTAACTAAAAATTGTAAAAGTTACAAAATCTAAAATATTTACCAAAAAGACTCTCTTAAACTTAACCATGTCATCCTTAACGCGTCAAAGTATAAAATCTTAGCAATAGAAAATTTTGAGATGTCTAACCATCGTTTATCAGGGACAATAACAAATATGCACAAAGATAGGCAAAATTTGGATAAAATTTGAAAAAAAAAATCGAACAAAAAATTTTCCAACAAAAATACCTACATTTGCATTTTTCTAATATACTTCTCCCCCCACACCTAAATCTTACATTGTTCTCAATGTAAGAAATAAAGAACAAAATATGAAGTAAAAGGGACAACAAAACTTCTCTGAAAACTGAGGGGGTAGCAATCGGCTACGAGTCTGGAGCAAAAGGAGGGTTGAATCCCACGTGATGAAAATAGGCGTCCAAGTTCTTGCATCATGTTTGATGACACAAAATTGGCAGGGATGACGATGATGGCGCTGGGAGTAGCAAGCGGCAGAGATGAGCGGTGAACAGGAGCCCTAGGTAGTCCGTCATGTAGCTGGAGAGTGGAAAGAGAGAAAGAAAAAAGAAAGAAAGGAAAGATTGAATGCAGAAAGAAAGAAAAAGCAAAAGAGAAGAAAAAAAGGAAAAGAAAGAAAAAAAAAGAGAGAAAAAGAGAATGGAAAAAGAAAAGTAAAAGGAAGGCATTTCTTCCTAGTGCATGATCAGAAGGCGCAGGCACGTCAAAAAGACTGGGAGTCTTCTAACCTTACATCGTGAAATTTCTTTCCTAGCTCGCATTCAGGAAGCATGGGCACATCATAAAGACTGAGAGTTTTCTGATCATGACTTTGGGAATTTTCTTCCTTTTGCACATGTCCAGAAGACGCAGACACGTCAATCTTAAAATTCTGCACTTGTGAAAATAATGGACCCGTAAGTCAAATGCAGATATGCCTTGTGAAGGGCTAGTCTTCCGTCCACTAAATTAACAAAATCAAAATCAAACACACAAAACACAAGAATTCTGAAACAAAAATAATGAAAATGAACTAAAAACTAATTCAGTTGCCTCCCAATAAACGCCTTTCTTTAATATTTTTTGCTAGACATAAAGTATCATTTCTTAATTCGGTTGTAATTCGAGCTTTCTTGCAATTCGTGGCATTTTTTCAAGATCTAGATCGCCATTGAATGCAACATTCTTCTTTAACTTTTTGTCTATTTTCACATTATAAGTTGCTTTCAACCCATGATGCTTGTTCGTAGCAACTTTCAATTTACCACTACAATTAAATTCAGGAAATTCTCGCGCAAAAAGATTAATAGCATGAATGGCAAATACAGAATGAGAGTTAATAGGATGTGTCATTGTATCAAAAATATAAAAATGGACAACTTTTTCATCAAATTCCATTATAAGAGTACCCTTACTAACATCAATTTTAGTTTGGGAAGTACTCAAGAAGGGTCTTCCTAAGATAATGGGTGATGGACTTGGAGCACTTCTAACATCCATGTAAAACACATAAAAATTAGCAAGAAAAATTAATCCATCTATTGGCACTAAAACATTTTCAATTACTCCATCCGGATAAACAAATGTACGATCAGCCAATTGAATTATTACCCTTGTTTCTTTCAAAAGTCCTAAATTTAGAGAATCATACATTGATTTAAGCACCACGTTAATAGAAACCCCTAAATCTAGCATGACATTTTTAATTTTAGAATGTCCAATCTTACAAGGGATAGTAAACATATCTGGATCCCCACATTTAGGTGGCAGTTTTCTTTGTAAAATCGTTGAGACCCTCTCAATTTCTTCTTGTTGACACACAAGTTCTTAAAGAATTTAGTGTATTTTGGCATTTGCTTCATCGCATCCAACAAAAGGATATTGATTGTTACCTTTCGAAACCTCTAGAATTTCTTTCTCTTTGTCTTGCTTTTCTGGCTTTTCCAACCCATTAGGAAAAGGCGGTGGATTAGATCTAACTTTAATTATAGAATCATGAATTACCTCTAAATTCACACTTCTCATTCCTTCCTTCTGAAACTCCTTTTTGATCCGATTTTTATTCTTATCTTTTGAAGTCACGAGTTCGGGTCCCTTAACTTCCTTCCCGCTTCTTAAGGTCATGGCGCTTACATTCTTCAGGTTCACTTCGGATAGAGATAGCAATTTTTCTTGAACTTGGGATTCCAGACGATTTGATTGATATTGCCATCTAACTTATTTATCTTTCATCTGATTAATTTAAGCCTTACTATTTTGCATGTCAGACTTCATTTTCTGTTGGAACCACATAGTGTTAGCAGTTAGTTCTTTCATCATGTTTTCTAATGATGGGCTTGAATTGGAAGAAGGAGCTTGTGGCTGATACTGATATTGTTGTTGGTACCCCCGTTGTCTGTTTGGCATAAAGTTCTGTTGTCTGTTTCCTCCATAGATGAGGTTCGGATGATCACTCCAACCTGGGTTATAGGTACTAGAGTGACAGGTGCCGAACCTGTGCAATAATAATTACCTACTCAAGAAAAATACAGATTTTGTATATAGCGGCGAGCAGGGTCGAATCCACAGGGACTGGGGATAATTCATTTCTTCTAGAGTCCAGAGTATGGGAGGTTCTTGGATTAAATGCTAACTAAATAAATCAAGTGCAGAAAATAATTGATTAAAAGAAATAATTAAGAGAAACTCTAGCCAAGGGTACACTTCAGAAATGGTTCAAGCACTGATCATTGATGCAGAAATAATTCCAATATTTAGCAATAGATTAGTTATAGTTGTCATGCACGCGATAAACAACCAACCCTTCCTTAATTTCTCGATAGCTAAGGTACGACCGTTAGCTATTTCTCTAACCAAAAAATAACCCAGGTACGACCGTAGGATTTAATTTCTAGATTGCATTAATAATTAGAAAGGCCCAATCCTAACCAACAAACACGCTACGAGGGTTTGTTTAAATTAGATCATATGCTCCCCTGACATAAACCCAATTACGCCAGTTGCTACTGAGGTAGAGATAACGAACAATTACGGATTCAATTACCCCTATTTAGCAAAAATAGCCTATATGAATAATTAATTATTGCGCACTAATCAATCATACACAAGGCCATAGCAATTAAAATCAAGAAACATATAAATACCAATAAATGAAGAAAATAATTAAAACAGATTCGATCTCACAGTAATTGTCGAACCAAATCGTCAGTTGTCCCCTTGACTAGAAAAGCTTAACCACGCCTCATGAGAAAATCTCCCCGTTGGGGAATATTGTCGAATACCTGGCGTGTGTCAGAGGCCAGTTCAAAGAAAGAAAACTAGAACTAAAACTAAGAAACTAAAACTAAAGCCCTAGATATCTTTTGCTTCTGTACGTTGTCCCCTTTTAAAGCAACAAAAGAAAGATGACTAAAAGCTATCTAGGTGGTCCCCACACATGTGGACAAAGCCTCCCAAGTACTTCTTGTTCCAAGTCTCTCTACGTTGCTTTCTTTTGAAGCCCAAATGACCAAATGCCTTTCACTAGCTTGTGGTCCCCCACCAATTCAAGGGCCCAAGGATTGAAGCCCTTAGAAGTCTCCATATTTTTCACAAAGTCCCTCCTTTTTGGTAGTTTTCTGCTTCATTCCTGAAATTGATTCCAAATACCAAATATGAGTAAATATCAGCAATTAACACAATATTTGTCAGGGATAGAAGGGAAAATTAATAATAAAAATACTAACAAATTATACCCTATCAATTCCCACCACACCTGAACCATGCTTGTCCTCAAGTATGAGAACAACAAACAAACACCAATATTTGATAGTGGCTATTGCTCTATCCAACAAATTGCCAAGATACCAAGACAAGCATATATCAAGCATGGGTGATCAAGATCCAAGAAACATCACTTCGGTTAGTTTCTAAACCACAAACTCCTCTAATTTCATGTTAACTAATCTAAGAAGAAGGAATGACGCATAATATTTATCAGTAAATGGTCCAACTATTAACCAAAATCTCAACATTAAATCCATAAATCGGCAAGCTGACTTTTATTACACACTAACACAACCTTCACTTTTTTTTCACTTTTTTTTCTACTTTTCTCTTTCTTTTTTCTTTTTTTTTAATAGTAACAAAAGACTTAGTCGCTAGCCATTTGAGCCTTTTGACGCGAACTCCAACATTGGCCAGATGAAGGAGCCCGGTTACTCAGCTTCTATCGCCACGTGACCACGTACTCATAGCAATTACTACTTTTTGACGCGAGAATCAACACTTTTAGGTGCAAATCCCCGGTTACTCAGTAGTAACTAATAGCGGAGTACAGTCAAGTTTGAGCTAAAAATCACAAAAACTCAATATAACACAAGAACCAAAAGAAAACTTGCATCAGCTAGCCTCATTTTTAAACATGGAGAACTAAAGTTAATAACCGGACCAATTCATATGAAAAATGCCAATAATCATTCCCTATACCTAGGATAGTTAACCAAAAATTATAAGAGTAAAACAATCATTGATATTCACCAAAAAAAAATGTTCTTGGATTCAACCACATTAACTTGACACCCTTTTATTATTAAAACTTGGCAAAAGTAGAAATAGAGGCAATAATCCAACATCAAACCTTGGCATGCACTTACGAGCTAATCACTAAAAAGAAGAAAAAGAAAATGAACGAAAGACACTAGCACCATAATTGCTCCCCCCACACCTAAATCCTACATTGTCCTCAATGGAGGGAATAAAGCAATTAAAGCGAAAAGGGCAACGAAACTTCCCTCACGAGTGGCGAAAGGGTAGGCGGGAACGGTGCACGAAAACCGATGTGATAGAAGTACGCGGCCAAGGTCTGAGACATCTCAACTCAATTCAACCAGCAAATGCAAAACTCTGTCCACCCAAAATCTCAAAAAAATGGCTCCAGTTGGCCAGTTAATGCCTTAACTTAAAATCAGCAATTTCAACAATGACAACTTAGATATTTGACAATAATAACTCAGCCAACCAAATAGAGGTACCAAATTCAATTGAAAATATTTCCACCAGTACCACTGGGGTAAAACGTAGTCCAAAATCAATGAAATTGCTATAGCAGAGTAGAGCAGTAGTAAAGCAATAGCCCCAAGTATGTACTTAAACCACCAGGTGGGAATCCCGGCCACTGAAGTCACAGACAATGGTCTTCAGAATAGCAATATTAACCAATCACCAAGATGTCCCCAACAATTAAACGAAATGCTATCACCCCCAACAAGCTAGTTAAGCAGCACAGGCTCCCAATCCAACAAATAAAAGCATGAATGATTAACTCAAAGTCCCAACAGAAAGCTCAAGGAGTTGAGCAATTGACATCGACCGGCATAGTATTCGAAAGCAAAGAAACCAAGTAAAAATGTCACACTCAACCCAATAAGCCCTGTGGTTTCTCAAACGGGTAATCAACAACAACCCCAATAGCTGGGAACTCCACCAAACAATGTCAATTAATTTAAGCAGATAACGTAGCCACGGAGTTCTCCAATTCAGCCCAGCAAATAAATCCAAGAAATAATGCTGTAAGCAATTGGGTAGAAGTGTTCTAGGGGTGAATACCTCCACCTGGTATGGAAGAGAGAGAGCGCAACGCCAGGGAAAGGACGTGCGGCTGGAGGCGGATGAGCTGGAGAAGAAGAGGAGAGCTCGCGCAAGGTGGTGGTGGAAAGCAGCGGCGGTCACGCGGGCAAGTGGCCGGCGTGCGTCGCGCTTGGGCAGCGGGACAGAGGCTGCTGCCGCGTGCGGAAGAGAGGAAAGGGAGGGCTGTGGCGGCGGGCCGCTGCTTCGGGCGACACAGAGGAACAGGGGAGAAGGAAGAAAGAAAGAAGAAGAAAGAAAGAAAGAAAAAGGAAGAAAAGAAAGAAAAGAAAAGAAGAAAAAGAAAAAGAGAGAAATTGCTGTTTTTTTTTTTTTCAAAAATGTTTCTTTTTTTTTCTTCCAATTATGAGGCTCTTTGAGTCACGGAAATAATTTTTCTTTTTTTTTTTTTTTTTTTGGAAATTGATTTCGACTTTTTAAATAAATTTTTTTTCTTTTTTTTTTTTTGAAATTTGGAAACTAAAGCTACGGTGATAAGAAATGTTTATTCTATTTTTTTTTTTTTTTGAATCCTTACCTTTCCCGCGAACGTGACGCGGGCACGTCAAGAGAGCAAGAGAGCTCCCAGAAGTTTCTGATCGTGAGCTCTCTGCACGTCACCACGCGGGCACGTCAAGAGGGCAAGAGAGCTCCCAGAAGTTCAGGTCGTGAGCTTCCTGCATATCACCACGCGGGCACGTCATGAGGGCGAGAGAGCTCCCAGAAGTTTGAAGTTTCTGATCGTTAGCTTCCTGCTCGTCACCACGCGGGCGCGTCATGACTGAATGGCACCTATAAAGCAGCAAAAACGAAAACTAACACCCAAAATCAGTCAAATTCAAGGAAAACAGATTTAAACTATGACACGAAACCAACAAACAACTAAAAGAAACAATTGGGTTGCCTCCCAATGAGCGCCTTTCTTTAATGTCTTTGGCTAGACATTATTATGTTTTTTTCATGGAGGATAAAATCTTGTGGCTCGTCTCATTGCTTCATCCTCTACATAGTCCTGATAACCCTCATAAATAGAATAATCCTTGAGCATACGAGCTACGGGCTTCCATGGACTAGTGAATGGCGCTAAACAAGTCAACAATGATCTGCATTCTCCACTCACTCCTCCATCACACGCATTCATTGGTTCAAGATATCTCGCCATCGCCACTCTTAACTTATTCCTGTCATGAAATTCAAAATTGTCTGGTATAATAAAGTCAATTTCAGTAACAGGAATTGAAGAATAGGAGTCAGGAAAATATTGATTAAGGAGTGGAGAAGATGTCACCGCATTTAGAGATTGTTCACTGGATTCATTCACTTGAACGAGTTGATCTTGGAGTCTCATTTCTTGCACTTCAGCTTCCTTTTCAACTGCATCTTTAAATCCGTTTTCTTGAAACTCTTGCAGTTCCTCATCGCCAGTCAAGCAAATTGCACTCTCATTTTCTTCTAGATC